>NC_041401.2:130827598-131127598 GCF_900747795.2 Erpetoichthys calabaricus | reverse complement strand
TACAACACCCTATTCCTCCAAGACAAATCTTTATCACGTAGATTTTTTTGTTTTCTGAGAACGTTATCTATATGTTTTATTGTCCAAATCAGATTTGTACCTCTTGGTCCTTCCCTTCTCTCTCATTTATTTCAAAACATTGTATTGCACCAATACTTCATGATACATATAAACAGATTTAAATAGGAGCACGTCAAATGGAGAGCTGGTGGATCCTTCGTCATTTGCACCTCATTATTAACTGATGGCTTGTTAAAAAAAACAGGCAATAATTAAAACCTAAATGTAGCCGTTTAAAAGTAAAATAGACAATTAAGAGTTCTGAATTATAACAAACGGGTTAACTAAAACTAAGCCCAATAAACATATTTCTTTACTAGTAAATAATTGGGATGTAATTAAAAAACTGGTTTAAGCAAAATTCTGCAGCCACTGTGTACCTTCAGGACTGGAGTTGAGTACCCCTGAAATAGTAAAATGTAATTGCTATTAATTTTATGCTGATATATATAGAAGGGAAGATTATAACAGAAGCTACTTCATAAATTTCATATGATTCTCCAATGAATTAGAGGTTTTTCCCCATTCATTTTTTTCTTTACACTGAAATATAGTTGACCACCCTTGAAGCATGGGAGCAATTTTATATTGTTTTGGAAAACTGTAAAAGCAGTTTGTCTGAACAGAAAATAAGAGTCAGATTAGTTGGTAATGGTTTTTGTTCGATGTTCCTTAAAAGGAAGTCACTGTTTAATAGCCAGGAGCCTAGTCATTTTATGTAAAAACAATTAGGTGTTATTTATATTTGTGTAACCTGTTACTTTACTGCTTCTGTCAGTCTTATTCAGTTACAAAAAAATCTACAAGACAAACTAGTCCTGTTACACCAGTACAGGCATCAAAAGAAAAAGCAGTCAAAACAAGTGGCACCCCTAAGTCCAATTCCTCTCAAATACCTTTTGAATCTTCCAAAACCGAAGACATTCAGAAAGAGTAAGTTTCCATGCTTTGTTTTTTCCCTTAATGTTTCATTACTCATGTTTATGCTGTGCATTTTTTATTTTTTTCTCTAATAAAATTGAGTGTTGTTTATGTAAAAACAGAGAGAGCATTAAATAAGTATTTTTACTACTAGAATAGCTTCCATAATGTGTATTACTGTATATAGCAGTGCTGATTTTTTGTTGTCTGTGTCAGATATGTATGTTCACTTTAAATTTGCTAAAAAGTAAAAGCTTTCTGATGTTTTTAATATGCTTCTTTTTGTTGGTTCTAGTTCTGATGAGTATGCTGCAGCTCAAGCATCTCTGATTCGCTCTTTCAAAGACTCTGTCAGTACATGTATTATCTCCTGCTTTGTTGGTGCAATTGCAAATCCAAATAAACCAGGTTCAATACAGTATAGGTAAGCAATTTCAACAATTTTTTTTTTTTTACTTTTACCTGGAGGATCAGATTATCCATATCTACTGTATATACAGACTGTTACAAATCATTTAGAATCGAATGTTTTTCATTTATCGTAAAGTCTGTGTCCACACAATGTGAATCTATGGTAAGTTGTAAAAGAGTACTTTTAAAAATCTACATACCATCTGTTGCTCTCCTTAAATTTCATTATATCAGGGAAATGTCAAGACTGATCAATGAGATTGTTTTAACACTAGAATTACCAAAGTCTACGAAAAAACTTGTAAACCCGGCTCACCTTAAATCCCTTTGCACCTCTATATTCAACGTCTTTTTGTCTTGTAAATGTGTTAATAAGAACAAGCTGCAAGCAGCCTGTGATACCATTCCCCCCTACTGCCGCAGAAACAGCAAGAAGTTCCTCCAGTTCAAGCCTTGATTATCTGGGAGTGAGCTACCTAGAGTTGTATAGGGTAAATAATTTGATGTGTGTTCCATGTCTACAACAATCTATGTAAACACATTGTTTAAACTGAAACATTTTTCATGTTTTAGAAATAAATGACAAAATGTAGACATGAACTGTATAATGTGTGAAGGCTGATGTCCAAATATCAAATAAACACTTTCACAAAAGGTGCAAATGCAATATGACTGCACGTCCAAATATCAAATAAACACTTTCACAAAAGGTGCAAATGCAATATGACTGCTTCTGTGGTGCAGCGTTAAGAACTGCTGATTTATAATCCAGAGGTCACGAGTTCGAAACCAGCTCTCTCGTAAATGTACTGTTTTGAGCAGTGAACTGGTCTTATTGTTAATATTATACAATAAAAAGTACATTTGATATGTGTCTGTAACAGCTGCTTTAAATTTATAGTACTTGTAAAAGTTAGCGTTTTTTTTTTTAACTTTTATTCTCTCAGTCACAATCACGATACAACACCCCCACCCCAGATCCGATGCTGTTAGTTTTTATTTGAAAATTGGAAATAACTGTAAATGTGAGTGGTGTTTTGAGACAATGGAAGTGGAAATTCTCTGATCTGGTGGGATAAATGCTGACACACAAATGCTGGTGAATTTGCCTTCTTGCTATCTCCTTGTCACTTTATTTTTTTTTATTCAGTTTTATTGAGTGTTCCTGCTAATGCTGAATTAGTATGCACCTTATGGTCCATGATGTCAAAGCTGCACTGACAATAAACAGAGACATAAGTATATATGATATTTGGAATAATTCATTTTATGACCAGTATAGTACATTTCAGAAAACACTGTGGCATTGATGCAACATTATTCATATTCATATTCATGTTATTCATATTCATTCACATGCCTTCTTGCGGTTGTAATCAGTGACTTGCAGTTTTTCTTTTTCCCCCTGATCTTGCCCGGTGTCCACCTTTTGGTGCATGGTGGTGTTTTGTTTGTACTCCAGGACATGCAGAGGAAAGAATAGTACAGAGAGGTCAGTTCCGCTGCAATCATCAAATTCAAATGTTAACAGTTCCCACATACCCAAGGGCCGTCCTTCCTACATTTACGACATGTGTACCTGTTGCAATGTACACACTTCTCTCTATGCTGTGGTTCCTATTACATTGAAGGGGCGCCTGACACTGACTGAGTTTGCTTTCCTGGGGGATGCAGCGGCCTTGGAGCAGAAGCTTGTCAATGTTGCATCCTATTTTTCTTTTTCCATTGCCTTTTCTTGTAAGAAGCGACAGTAAAGTTCCTCTGCAAGGTGAGCAAAAAACACTATTCTTTTCTTAGTGGACCCATGCATGCCTTGTACAGTACATGTGCATTGATTGCCGCCTGGTCAAGCATGTTGTAGCACACAGCAACCGGCCACCTGCGTGCTCCTGCTAGCAGTGGATAAGCTCACGCCTTCTGGTGCATGTATGATTTTATTGTATAATATTAACAATAAGAGCAGCCCACTACTCAAAATGGTAAAGTTATGAGAGAGCTGGTTTCGAACTTGCGACTTTGACCTAGAAAACTAACTGAACTAGAATGAGTTTATACAGACTGGTGAACCAGGCCTGGAGTGTTATTTGGCAAGGAGCATAATTTTGGAAAATGGTTGGGAAATGTTCAGAAATAGTAATACATCAAGATATTATATTTTTCTTGTCTTTGGTTCAAGCTTTAAGCACAAGGAAATAACACAGAAGAAAACTGCCGTAGTCAACACATAAATGCATGAAAAGTATGCATTCTCTTCTTCTTATGACGTTTTGTCAATTCATACCCAATAAGTGAAGGACATCATTAATATTTTCTGCTCAAGTCATCCTTGGTCTACCTGGTCAGCGTTTTCCAGGAAGGGCCCACTGCATGGCTTTGGGTAATCTGCTGTTGTTCATACGTATTAGATGGCTAAACCAAACCAGGTGTCTTTTCTGTAGTTTGAGACTGCTGGACAACTGGGCAGCTTTGGCCGGGACCATATCTGTAATGGTTTCTTGCCATAGTATGTGCATGAATCAGTGTATGCAGCATGAATCAAAGCCAAAAGCTAATCATGTTATGCCTTCGTGAGGAACCATGTCTCAGCTCCATATGGAAGAATAACAATGATAACCCTGTTATATACTTTCAGCTTGATGTATACGGAGAGCTTCTTATTGTCCCAAATTTTCCTTCGTCTGCTCATGGTAGAGGAAGACAAGTCAATGCTTGTCTTGATCTCGGCTGTAGTGTTGTTATTGCAGTTTAAGCAGGCTGCCAAGATAAGTGAACTCTTTGTTCATAAGTGAACATTATCCACACAATTGCTGTTGATGTATAGGGATGAGCCTGAAGTGTTTATTTCAATTTATTTTGTCATATTAGACTAGGACATATCTACTGGTTTATGCATAGCACTGGTAATGAGAAAGGGCTACAATGGGTAGACGGCAACCAATTGGAGTTGATGGAATTTGCCAATGATGTCATTGTGATTAAGACTAATGCACAGAGGACACAAGACAAGAGTAATCGCTTAACAATCACCAGGCAGAAACTAGGATTACTCATCTCGACCTAAAAAATAAAAAGAAATTGATGGATGGAAAGGCACCATGTCTTAACTGATAAATTAATTTTGACTGCAACTGTCAAAGATGACTAATGTGCTATTCTCAGATGGTGATTAATTCACTAAGATCCTGTAAGAAGTATTTAAATGTTAACATGTATACAGTTATGTATTTGTAGCTATAATCAAATAAGTATGTAATTTGTTTTCCTTACTTTATGATTTCCCCATTAGTTCCAGTAATACATTGTATATGGAAGTACGCTGCCCTGCTGTTAAACCCCCTCTAATTGTAATTTCTAACCAAGGCAGAACTTCACTGAATTTCGGAGATGTGGCCACTGGTAAGTCAACCTAAATTTAACATACAGCATTCACCAAATATTCTATATTTTCATGATTTTGGGTTCATTTTAGGTACATCATCAACAAATATGTGGTTCAGTGTTACAGCATATTGAACAATACAGTTCTGCCTATACAGAGATCTTACTGAAGTAACCTGTTCTACATCCTCCTCACGAAACCTAACATCTGAAGTGTACCAGTTAGGTCAGAAAAAGCTTAGAAGCAAAAAAGTAACGTGGTTAAAGGCACAGACCTACATTGAGAGAAAAACAGGTGATGTTTTTTCAAGAGAAAACAAGCTCCCAATCACTAAGCATGGGGGAGAAGCTTTATTTATTCGGGATATGTGGAAGTTAGTAATTAAAGAAGAAATACTTTTAAGTTAAATCTCAACAAAGCTGTTTTTTAGAGTGGTTGAAGAAATTAAAGATAAAAATAGAATAGGTATTTCTTCAGCACAATTCAAAATACACCTCAAAATCAACCATGAGTTATTTACAGGAAAACAAGATTAAGATTTGCAATAGCCTCCCGTACTTAAATATTGGTGAAAGTTAGTAGGTAGATCATGCAGTGCATGCAAGAAAACCACCTAATAATATATTTGGGTCAGACGTTTTCTGCAAAAATGAGTGGAAAACAATTCTTAAACTTTTAAAACAAGAGCAATAATACCATGGCAAGTGGTAATGTTTGGAAACTTTGATTTCTACCTAATGATATGTTATTATCTGACATGATGCCCAATCCTTTGTATATACTATATGTACTATTTTTATTTCAGTCTGTTAAATTTAGCATATAAATACTCATTACTGAAATATCAAAAGTATGCCATGTTTATGTTTTTACTAGAATGAGATTGGGTTAGGTTCATACAGTTTGACTAAAGTTTCTCAAATTTTTATATGCAACTGTATACATAAGTATATGCAGTTAATTTAGCAAGTGTATCTATGTATACTCAATTCAATTCATTCTTATCTCAAAGTCTTCAGTGGAGACAGGTTTAAGTATTGCTGTCTGAAATTGTTAAAGGTCAAGATTCTCATCCACTCCAATGTTTAATCACCAGCTTTAGTATGGGTACACCATCCTATAGTAATCGGTAGCAAACCTGGATTTGGGGTGCCTGCAGCCTTGGCATCTTCTTGAACCAAGGACATCAAGAGTCATAACCAGGATGTTCTAGTGGAATGAGGACACACAAAAAGAAAATTAGTGTTTTTAAAAAAGTGCATAGTGCAGTTTTATTCCACACTCAGGCAATGTCCAAATAAATACAATGCTTTGCAGTCTAATCTTCAAATATATAAGTCAATAAGTAATCCATAATAAAAGCCATGGTCTCTTGTGGGAGTAAAATCAGTCAACAATAAATATAATCCATTAATAAATCGGTTTGAAAAATAAAGACTAAAATCACAGGGTTAAAATCGGTTCCTTCCGATCTTCCAATTTCTTGTGAGCCTCAGTGCTTCCTTCACTCTTCTGCCTCTCCCACTCACGCATCAGGTCACTGCACCAATGGTAAGACACTAGCAAGTGTGTCCCTCTATTTCCAATTCTCGTCCCAGGTTCCTCTGTCAGTCACAACTGAGATGCTCAAAGCTGGTCTCCACCACCCTACATTCTGTAATTGATCCAGTAGAAACTCACCCCTTCTGCTCCAAATTGCTCTGTGAGAGCGACCCACCCCTGGAGTGCCATTCCTCTCGCTACCTCACAGAGCCACCTGACTTCCTAGCCACCTGACACTAGATCTGGCTCACTCACTCAACCTTACTCTTCCTTGATTTTTCTCCCTCCTCTGTTTCTTTTTTCTTTCTCCTATCTTTTCCAAATCTTTCCTACTCAAACTCCTTTTTTATACCTTATGGGTACATGTGCTTCACTTCACAACCCATGGAGTGTCAATACTGAGTACATTGTGCTTGCACATTAATAAGCAATTAGTTAGTTGTCCCATTGAACACTCTGCAACCACAAGGGTTTACAGTGGTGTGCACATCCACACCCACATGTTTGAGCCTCCCCATTTTTACTAAAAATCTCTGCATCGTCACAGACACCTGATGTGCAAGTACCACACGCTTACAATAGCAGAAAGATAACTGTAAAAGGTTCACGGTAGTATATTTAAAAGCTCTAAATCCAACTGGAATAATACTTATCCTTGGAATTTTATGAAGTTCTGCATTTTAAAATCACTATATACAGTTTTTTCTCTACAGTGTAAGGTGTCAGAGGGTGACAATGTATATTTAATGTTTATCAGGAAGGCAAAGCAGTGGGACTTGAGCACAGAAGTAAGTTATCTGGTTCTGATTGTGCTTTCTAGTTGTGAACAGTGTTTATTTTGGGTGTTACTCTCTTGCATCCAAGTACATAAATTAGCAAGGGTCGCATTTATCAAGTTCATTTCCTCTGGTTTGTAGTGTGGATTTGGTTATAGACTATCTTTCAAATAAGGACACATTCACAATAATAAATAAAATGAAATTAAAACAATTCATTCAAAGTACCAGTATTATGGGAGATGGATATATGTACATTCAGCACATACAGAAGCAGGACAGTAAACAACAAAAAACTAAATCAAAGTTGTCTAGTTTTTTTCTCCTCTTTATTTAATGAAAAGGTTGCAGACTTTCAAAGTATATGTAACCAGTTTAATTCTTGCTCAAATAATTGCTCAAGGAGATGTTATTAATTTGGGACTGGCTTTTAAATGCTTTTGTAAGGTTTCTTGTTTACTACCAAGTAACGTTATGCAGCCTGCAACATCATCCAGCATGACCCTTTGGTGCTAAGCTGGTGCAGTGAGCCCTGGGTTCCTCCTGGTGCAGAACAATGCACGGCCTCATGTAGCCAGAGTAAGTAGGCAGTTCCTGAATGACAAAGTAATTGATGCCATTGACCAAAAGCTTACTGTTCTAATATTTTATTTTTATTTAGCACAACAGTCATCTTAACATGTGATATAGAAATGATAACCGCTACATGCATTATCACCTAGAAGAAATCCTCACTAGCCTATTGGAACATTTTGAAACATAGCCTCACCAAATAGTCTGTCACCTCGCTGAATGTGCTGCATACACTTTCAAAACATATATAGGAACTGTAAAAAATATGTAGGTCTCTTGTTTATTTACAAAGTTTAAGTAACTATTGTAAAACAAGAGACGAGGACAAAAAAAAAATTTGGGGCACTTTGGAGGCAAACCCCATATACTTGGTGGAAAAAAGGTCAAAACAATAAAACAAGGTACAAAGTTTTATTCAGACGGTAGTCAAATCACAACTGACATAACGCTGCCGGCAGCTCCCCTTAAGAAGATGCCAGATTGGGGCGGAGCCAAGGCACCATAACTCGGAAGTGATGTCATTCAGACTTCTGTCTCTGATCTGCAGGAGAGAAAGGAGGAGAAGAATTAAGCAACAGCGCCAACCCTCGATGTGTGGGCGGAATTACAATTAGATAAGCCTTTAAGTTGTCTTCCATACACATGTGCGACACTATCAACAAAAATCCTGGATATGTTTAGTAATTTTTAAGTAACAGCCAGACTGCTATTTTAGATCTCAAAATGAGGACGTTTCCAGGAAAACAAGGACATCTCTTCACCCTAAATCTATTCATCTATTTATTAGTTTTTGAAAATACTGTAACATCAATAGATCATCTCCAATTGTACAGGTATTTTGAAAAACAAAAGATAGTCGGACAGTTTAACTCATGTCTTTTCCCCAGTTCAAGCTCTTTTTAGAGGAAGAAATAGGAATGAAGGTGAGATTGGGCAGAAATGGAGTGGAATTTTGTCTGTATTAGAATTAAACTTTGGCAGGAGCAGGAGTAAAAAAATCAGTACTATGCAAACTTCTGCTTTGAGTCTAGTTGGTACTAACTTTTGTGTGTTTGAATCCTCTACATGACTTTATGTTGTCAACTGCTGTGGATTCATGAGTATGGTGATTATGCTTTTAGGAATTTAGTGATCCCTATTAAATTTAGAAAAAGAAACTAACTTTAAATTCAAGTAAAGTCAATAACAACAAATGCATATGCTAGTAATTCACTACCTTTTTCTTTGGCTGCAATATTATAAGCAGTATAGATGGAGGAACTAATTGGCTGGAAGTCTTCATGGACAAAAGTGAAATTTTCAGTGGTATATGTGAAAGAAGAGCACACTTTATGCTTCTTTGTCCAAGGTTCTTCCTCTGGGTTTGATCACACCTTGCGGTAGCTTGCTGTGTTGCAGTGAACTGTAATGAGGTTTCACACAGTCATTCTCTCTTATTAGTATAAAATACAGTGGTAAATGTTAGAGATTAGTTAATTCTTTCTGTAACAAGACAACCATGTTGCTTGTAAGGACCTTATTTAAAGCATTTCTTTACCTGGAGACGTCTGTTTCTAACCGTATGCACAAGCTGACTGCATTTGATTTGTTCCTTAATGTTTTGTCATCCATTGGATGTCAAGAGACCAGCAAGAGCAGTTTTTATCTAACTTTTCTTTTTAAACCAGTTGACCTCCAGGTACATCAGATGTCTCTCCCAATTGTATTCTATCTAATGCACTTCTGTTCTTTTTAAGAAAACCAGCAGAATAGTCTCTGAGACATTTGTTGGTTTCAGAATACAATACTTTCTAGTGGATTAATTGCTAGGGAGGTATGCGTAACTCTGAAACTGCATAACTGAACAATGTATAAATGTAAATCACAATTTAAGCAGTATTGTGTTAGTATACATCTCCATCAGCATTATGTTTAAATGTACATTTTGATTTTTACAGTCTTTTTATGTTGGCTTTTGATCTTGTTGTTCTTGTTCATCAGGTCACACGCTGAAGAAAAGAATTAGAGTACAAAATATCTCCCATGAAACACTGGAAGTATCTTTTTATTTTTTGTGGTTTACTGTTAAAATTTAATTAATACTAATAACATTTCCATTTCTTTATTATTATGGGGTTGTTGGTATATTTTTACTACATCTGAACACAGCTCAAGCATACAGAATGTGAATAGACTTAGAAGTAACAACACTACAGTATTATTGCAGAGGGTCACATAATAGAGAAAGTGTTGTTCTCTTGGACTGTTGATGTTCCCAACCTCATTAGATTTAAAAGAAAAATGACTGTCAATTTGCTGACCTCTGTGTGTGAAATTTGCAGCCCTTTTGGGCTTTATCTATCAAAATTCTACCTTGATGTATGGCAACCCCATTCAGATACTATGTATTCCTATTTATTTGCGTCCAGGAGGGCTACTACCTGTATCCATAGCTTGATCATTTGATCTGTTCTTGTGAGTGCTGGGATGGCAATAAACACCAAAGGGCATGTTGGCTAATCACTTACCTTCCAATGACTGCCCAGATTCTTCTGTAATAAGAAGGCAGACTAGCTCATTATTATGCAGTATAGTATGATCCAGGTGTATGATGTCTCTCTGACATACTGCTTGAATGTAAATCATCAGGCAAGTCTACTAAAGCATACTCAGACCAAAGTATGATAATGCCACCACCACAGCTTCAAGTATGAAGTTCTTGTTGTACAATATAATTCATTACTATCTGTTTTTCAAACAAAGGGGTAATGCTGACCACAAAGATTCTACTTTTGACTTATCTGTCCATGGGACATTGTACTAGATCAGTTCAAGATTATCAGTGTTCCTGTAAGAACTTAAAATTATGTTTAAGATCTCATGATGTAATTATTGAGTAGTGAGTTCTGCATAGCTACTCTGAAATGTCTTTCTGATGGTAAAGTTGTAAACACTGACATTAGCCATGATACTGTAAGATAAGTAAATAGATCCAGTTTGTTTTAGGATTTGTTATTATTTCACATATATTATACTTTGTTTTGTAGCAGTGTTGGCAAGATAACCAGTCCCGGGAAGATTAATATCTTCCATTTTGACAGTATGGCTTTGAGTGTGGTTTGATAGAAAAAGAAAAACAATGAAACTTTGAATTGCCTTATAACTATTTTCATAATAATTGACAATGGCAATTGTTTTATACAGATTTCCTGTAATTTATTTTAATTGTGGGAAGGCGCTTATATGAACCTGCATGTTGACAAAGTTATACTGTTGGTAATGGCCAAAGTTAGTCATATTGTTACTGATTTAACCAAAGAATTTAGGGCTGACCACTAGTTAGGGTTAGTTGACTAATAAATTGTTCACACCAGAAAGTTGCATGCTGGACTCTATGCACATCAAACAAAAAAGAAGCATTAAAATAATGCATCTTTTTCCTTGAAAGATATCCTGCATAAATTAATGTAATTCATTAAAAGATTGGACTAAGATCATTGAGAGTACAATACAGTTATGCAGAAAATTAAACAGAGGACACATACAGGCACCCCAGGAGTGAATCGAAATGCTCTAACTACAAATGTAAATCATGGAACAGGGCTGCAGAATAATCGGTGAACCAGAAGTCTTGTGACTATAACATATTATTAAATATTCATTGAATATATAATATCATTTGGTATGTTTAAAACCATTTTTCCCTCTTTCTTTTGTTCTATCTACTCTATCTATCTATCTATCTATCTATCTATCTATCTATCTATCTATCTATCTATCTATCTATCTATCTATCTATCTATCTATCTGTCTGTCTGTCTGTCTGTCTGTCAGTTATTAAATCTTTAAGTGATGTCAGTCATGCTTCAGAGGAGAACATACTGCTATTGCAGAATGAGCTCAAAGCAGGAAGGGAGAAGACTGATCCTTGCTAGCAAAATGAAAAAGTAGCTAAAAACCTGAAGAGATGTTAGTGTGAAAATCAGAAAAGATATCATCATGTTTAGTAATGAATCTTGGCAGATGTAGAATAATCTTGGGTTTGTCAGGTCTTATCAGTGGTATATATGATACATGTTTTCTTGCATTGTTGTCATTCCCTTTGTAAATAATGGTACAGTAATCCCTCCTCCATCGCGGGGGTTGCGTTCCAGAACCCCCCGCGAAAGGTGAAAATCCGCGAAGTAGAAACCATATGTTTATATGGTTATTTTTATATTGTCATGCTTGGGTCACAGATTTGCACAGAAACACAGGAGGTTGTAGAGAGACAGGAACGTTATTCAAACACTGCAAACAAACATTTGTCTCTTTTTCAAAAGTTTAAACTGTGCTCCATGACAAGACAAAGATGACAGTTCCGTCTCACAATTAAAAGAATGCAAACATATCTTCCTCTTCAAAGGAGTGCACATCAGGAGCACAAAATGTCAGAAAGAGAGAGAAAAGCAAACAAATCAATAGGGCTGTTTGGCTTTTAAGTATGCGAAGCACCGCAGGGCACAAAGCTGTTGAAGGCGGCAGCTCACACCCCCTCCGTCAGGAGCAGAGAGAGAGAGAGACAGAGAAAAACAAACAATCAAAAATCAATACGTGCCCTTTGAGCTTTTAAGTATGCGAAGCAAAGTGAAGATAATCTTTCAGCATTTTTAGACGAGCGTCCGTATCGTCTAGGTGTGCGAACAGCCCCCCTGCTCAATCCCCCTTCGTCAGGATCAGAGAATATCAGCGCAAGAGAGAGAGAGAGAAAAGTACGTTGGGTAGCTTCTCAGCCGTCTGCCAATAGCGTCCCTTGTATGAAATCAACTGGGCAAACCAACTGAGGAAGCATGTACCAGAAATTAAAAGACCCATTGTCCACAGAAATCCGCGAACCAGCAAAAAATCCGCGATATATATTTAAATATGCTTACATATAAAATCCGCGATAGAGTGAAGCTGCGAAAGACGAAGCGCGATATAGCGACGGATTACTGTATTTCTATTAGCGTGTCAAGTTGAGTGATAGGGCAAGAACATGTCTGGTCAGAAAACTTAAAAAATTTCTCCTTGAGATGGCATAGCTGGGACATGTATTTAGGAAGCAGAAAATTAGAAACAATGGGTTCTACCACTCAGTAAAAAGGCCAGCTGCAGATATAAGTGCTTGCCTGTGATAGAGCGTAGTGCGTGGCTATATGACAATGAAAATAATTTATTGATTCTTACTTTGTACTTGTCCATGTCAAAACTACTTTTGTTCATTTATATATGTAAAATTGTAAGGCTTGTCTTTCTGTTACACAAAAACTCATGTGCCATATGCTTTTAAAGCTTGATGTTGGTCTCAATTGACAGCATATGCAGTGACACATGCAACACGGCCCATGATTTTGGTGATTAATTGCTAATTTATAATTAAAAAGGGAAATCACCAGATGAAAATTAATTGAAATTTATTTGAAAAGAAACATTTTTGGATTTTATGTGCTTGTTCATATCTGTAGAACTGCAGTCTCAATTGCAGAATTAAGACTGCCATAACCAAAGGCCTATTTGTAATCTAGTTTCCTATGTAAAATGTTTATAATTTTGCATTCTATAAATCTTACTATATAAAAAATGTATAGAAAAATGTATTTGTAATGTGTATCCTTAATCAGTTTGCTTCTCAGCTCAGTTCCTCTCTTTTTAACCCCTGTGGACCTTTTATGTTGATGAACGCCCTGAGGCCTCTTCTGCCAGGAGCAACTCACACCCTCTTGATCTCATTTACCCCTGTGGAAAACAAAAAGGTACTAATAATATATTTTTTTTTCCACACCATATACTTCTATCGGGAGGGCATATCATATTATTTTTATAGTAATACATAAAATATTCCTGCAACGTTAAGCTATACACATCAACTTTAGTATTAATTTAAAAACACAGTTCCAAACAAAAATAATCAGGCCTTAAATAATAAATATTAATAAAATTGTAGAAAGAAAGTATTCTGTCAGAGAAAGTAGTTTCACAAAGAAAAAAATTAGGATTAATAAAAATCAAAAATATTGATTTTAGTATGAGTATTATAAATACTTGCATATTTTCGTTGATGACTATTATGTATTTTTGACAGAATTCTTTTAGATAAAACAGTGTATTCAAAGTATTAACTTTGTTATAGTCATTTATTTAATTCTTTATATTTCTTTTCACATTTACCAACTTTCAGTAGCATATTTTAGAAGAAAAAATAGAACAAAATTATTGATAAAAAATGTTGTTAAATAATTCTGTTAAATAATAATTCTGTTAAATAAAGCATAGCCAAACTGACATCATTCATAATTTCCAGGTGCTTCAGAGAACTAACTTTTATTACTTGCAAGGCACTCTTTTATACCATTTCCAATAATTATTTTCTATTAACAGTATTATGAAACCTTGGAGGTTCAAACTAAAAATGCAGCCCTAAACTTGAACCTATCTGGGACAGGACTATGTCCTGTGGTGATATGTTCAGTGGAGGATGGTGTCTTAGATTTTGGATGCATTCTTGCCAAAGAGAATACTTCATGTTTTTTTAAGGTAAGACCATTGATTAAAATTAATTCTTAAGACATTTCTCTTATTCATGTATAGTACAAGACTGCAAACTTCTATTTCTCATTTACAATTGCATTATAGTGCATTATTTTACCAACAAGTTGGGAAGACACATGAAGAATCTTTCTGCCCTTTTTATTATCTTTCTTGGCTACTCCTTACAAGTAATTGTAATGAACAATACATTCTTGGCCAATTTCTATCATATGCCATTCAAATTTGTAGCTTGTGAAACGTCAAGTGATCTTCCTTCTTAAACTACATGTGTAATTTTCCATTTTCATGAGCCAGTCTCTGAGTATAAGTGAATACCAGTAGTATTCTTATCCTTAGTCCATCTCCTTGAAGTGTCAGCAGCTTAAGAAATAATTGTTGAGGAACCAGAACTTTAGATATTTAGTGCCATGTGTGAAGATTGCCATATTTCTACTTCTTCTTTCTTTCACAATGTTCATCAGTTCTAAAGTCTTGTGGCTTGTTTTCTGCTCTTAATACTTGGCAGTATGACCTAGTTTTGTTTTAGCAAAAGGTATCCTTTGTTCCAAACAAACATTCCTTTAGCTGGATGTACTGTTCACATCCTGTAAATTAAAGGTTTTTGCTTTTGGGTGATTGTTGCACATCTTTGTTTCCAGAACTAGTCAACTCTCATCATTGGTTCGCCACCGTCTACCACTTTATCCATGTGAGACTGTTTGGTAGTACAGATTCATTAACTCACAACTAAATCCATCAACATTTGAGATGAAGTTGCTAGTGTGGTTAAAGCCAAGACAGATTACTTCCCATAATTTATAAACACAACAGTTTTCTCTCACCAGAGACTAACTGCAGACCTGTTATATTTGCCAGTTTTTTATTCTTGCATTCCATCCTTTCCCTACTCCCAGGTCACCTTTGATTTCCATGTCACGTATCCTATGACTTATTTTTATTATTCTGTACAAACCTCTTGGAGAGATGGGGTTGGGGTCCTTTTCGTTTTAATGTGCTGAATAGTTATAATCTCACCCTCTTTGAAAATAATAACTACCACTGTGTTAATTTAGATTTTTGTTTTGTCAATAAAAAGATCCCAAAATAGAATTTCATTAATTGTAATAATTAGTGGGTGGCACAGTGGTAGCGCTGCTGCCTCGCAGTAAGGAGACCTGGGTTCACTTCCCGGGTCCCCCCTGCGTGGAGTTTGCATGTTCTCCCCATGTTTGCGTAGGTTTCCTCCGGGTACTCCGGTTTCCTCCCACAGTCCAAAGACTTGCAGGTTAGGTGCATTGGTGATCCTAAATTGTCCGTAATATGTGCTTGGTGTGTGCGCCCTGCCCGGGGTTTGTTTCCTGCCTTGCACCCTGTAGTTAGAATATAGCGGATTGGATAATGGATGGGTGGGTAATAATTAGTAGGAATAGTTAACAATAATTACAGTAACAAAGAACAAAAAGCAATATTTGTAGCACTTAGAACCCTTTGCTTGCTATATTATCTTGATTATATTTTAAAGAGGTTTAGGGCTACATTTTTTCATTTTGTTATATTCCTGTTTATTAAAGCAAAGCTTTTGTCCTCCTTCACTTTGGGAGTCAAAATTGCTGAGAGATGGGGATGGTTTGATTCAAGGTGTTTGCTACCAAGTGCATCTTGCCTATTTACTTTGGAATCTAACTGAATAGAAAGGTTTACATGTGTTAGTGGATGGATGCTATTTTTTCCTTGAACACTTTTGCTGACTTCCTCTTCAGTTATTTATTTATTTGTAGAATAAATAAATAACTTTTGATATCCAGTAAATACGTTAAGATTAAGGAACTTGTATATTAAACCCAAATATCCATCTTAATTTATAAACAACAATATTTTATTAGTCTTTTTATTTACTTCTGTTTATTGTCTGGATGATGAGAATGTTGCATCAATGTAAACTCGTAAATCTTTATTCAGAGGTAGATACCTACAGTGCTGACCATCCTCCATCTATAGATAATGTTCATTTTGCCTGTATGTACTTTGCAGTTGTTGTCTAAGTGAACCACTTATGCACAAGGTGTCCTTCTGGCAGGACACTGACATATTTCAAAGTTGCTTGTGTTCATTGCAATAAACCCACAAGTCAATCAAAAGAAATAATGGTATTTTACAAACCCAGTGGTGTTTTCTTTCAAATAAATCATAAGTTTTCATGTTGTCTGCTCTCTTTCATTATTAAAATCCGCAACAAGCACATGGATATGCCGAAGCAAGCAGCGTGTCACAGATCAAAGATCTCAGCTACGTCACTTACACCAAGCCACATACAATACAGTGAAAGGCTCATTATCATTGGATAGATGAGTTTCACTCCTTTCCAGTGATTTATAATTGTCTATGATTGGCAATTTGTACTACGTGTTATAGCAAAGGCAGGAAGTATATTGCTTGCGTGAGAGCTCATTTTTATGATTACAGTTTTGATTCTGTTGAGAACAACATGTTTGTTGAAGCACTCAATGCTATACTTGATTTGTAAAAACTGCTTAGTATAACTTTAAAGAGTTGCAGCATACAGTTTTACAATGCAGTCATCAGGGGTTCATTTACATGGATGCAGTCTTCTGCCCTATATTAATTTACCGAGCAGTGCTCTTTCATCGTTAACTTAGAGTATCTGCAACATTTATTAGCATATCTGTAAGAACTTTTAAGCTGTACCTGTGCCTATATATATGTATATATGTGTGTGTGTATATGTATATATAGATATTCTTTTTTTGTTCTTTATTTCGCCTTATACAATTTCTTGTATTAGCAATTTGTTAGTTTTCGCATACCCCTTGGGGTCAGAGCGCAGGGTCAGCCATTGTACAGCGCACCTGGAGCAATTACAGGTTAAGGGTCTTGCTCAAGGGCCCAGCAGAGTAGGATCTCTTTTGGCAGTGACAGGGATTCGAACCGGCAACCTTCTGGATACCAGCACAGATCCTTAGCCTCAGAGCCACCACTCCGCCCCATAAATATAACACACATATATGTGTGTGTGTGTGTGTGTGTGTGTGTGTGTGTGTGTGTGTGTGTGTGTATATATATATATATATATATATATATATATATATATATATATATATATATATTGTGATAGACGGCCGGGGACCTTGCCCAGTCGGGACACCCTTTTAAGGAACATGTCAACCACAGTACCTCCCCCGGGACACAAGAGGGCAGTGCCCCTGGTTTGTATCAGGGCCAGGGGGCGCCTGGACAGCTCCGGAGCTTTGGCATACATCATTTCCACCACACCCGGAAGTACTGCCAGAAGAGGAGCTGCACTCACATGCAGCACTTCCGCCACACCCATAAGTGCTGCCAGATGTTAATTAGAAAGCACCTGGAGCACTTCTGGGTGCAGTATAAAGTAGGCCACCTCACTCCATTAGGAGAGCCGGAGTTGGGAGGAGTAATATGGAGCTTGCGAGTGAGGAGTGGAGGTGGCAGAAGAAAGGACTAAGTTTATTGGGGTTTGTGCATTGTGTTTTGCCAAAAAGAAATAAAAGTGTGTGTTCTGGACATTGTTGGTCTGTGTGTCTGTTTGTAGCCAGGCTGATCTTCTACAATATATATAATCTGAAGAAGGTGATGACCGGCATTTTGGGGATGTCCGCCAAGTGCACAAGTGCTTGATGGTAACCTTTGATGAGTTCCGCCTTTGAAAAAATTATTTTTCAGGAGAGCCATGCCAAGAAGTCCTGTATATGTGGAATTGGGTAGAAGTCCAGGTCTGTGCGACCATTCAAGTGATGGTAATCTCCACACAGTCGGACACCACCACCTGCTTTGGGCACCATATGGAGAGGCAACGCCCATGGGCTGTTTGATCAGCACACAATTCCCAGCTGTTGTGTGTGTCGGCAAACTCCACCTTCACAATGGCCAGCTTCTCAGAGGCCAGCCGCCGAGTGAAGGCGTGGATCGGTGGACCAGTAGTAGAAATGTAATGTTCCATAGTTTCCATTGTGGAAAAGGTGGGCTTGTATATCTGGGGGAATTCATTGAGAAGCTGGGCAAAGTCACAAGTCATAGCCATCATGTTGTACAGGGTAGAGGTAGTGACACTGCTAAGTGTGCAGGGATGAGTGGCAAAGTCCTTTGCATTCACAAGGTTACAGCTCTGAACATCAACCAGCAGCCCCTTTGCATTCAGGAAGTCTGTGCCCAGCAATCATTTGGCCACCTTGGGCATATCTTCTGCTGAACGATAAGGTAGGTTTTCTAGTGCCATTAGCAGCCTCCAGAATGGGCCCTTCTCTCCCCGAAGCCACATCAATGGATGATGCAGGTAGCACACTCACTTGTGCACCAATATCACACAGAAAATAGTGGCCAGACTGGGCATCTGCTATGTAGAGCAGATGGCCTGCAAAGTCCAATGAAATAGTGTTTACTGGCCTGGGTGGGCTAAACTTATAATGTGTACTGGATTTCTTCACATTCTTGCTAAATTGAGCATGGTAAAAACATAGGCCAGTTGTCAGGATCAGGGCAGGAGGAGGAAGAGCAGGATGGGCTGCAGACTTGCTAATGAGACTGTTGAGTGTTGCAGGAGACGGATAGCTCTGCAAAGCAGAGTGCATGCTGTTGGCCATTTTGGCTAACTCTCTGTAGTCTACAACAGACACATTGGCTAGGGCAGTGCGCACTAGTGCCAGCATCTGTTGCAGAAACAGTTACCTAAATTTGAAGTAGGGCTTATGGCTGCCTAGTAAAACTAATATATTGTCCATCAATGTAGAGGGCTTCGCATCTCCAAAGCCTGGCAATGATAACAGTCACTGCATTCCCTGTGACTCTGTGAGGCCATACATCACCAAAAGGTACGCCTTTAAAGTTACATACTTGTTCATGTCTGGGGGATTTTCAAGCAGACTCACCACCCAGGATGCTGTGGAGCCACTGAGAGCTGAAAAGAAGTAGTAGTACCTTGTTTCATTGGCCATAATGCTCCACAATGCGAATTGTGCTTCCACTTGGCCAAACCATGCTGCAGCTTGTTGTTCCCAAAACTCTAGTAACTTTAATGCCACTGCATTGGCAGACATGTCTAGCGTAACTCTGATATCATCCAAGAGCGTCAAGGTCACCACTGTAGCGCCCTGCTAGGGAAAAAAACACGGCAGGCAACGTTTTTTAAACGCAGGGAAAAGAATACTAAACTTTATTGAATGTTACTAAACTGCATATACAACTATTGCCTCTCCATTAATCACCCCACCTCTTCCCACACTGCAGTGCATGCGAATTATGTCCTTACAGTGGCGCAGTGCTTCCAGCCACTACAACTTGGTATAATTCCCGTTCTTGCTCTTCCTGCTCATCGTAGGGATCAACAATGATGTGCAGTGTTTTTTTATCACATTTCTAATCGCACTCACTTCACCACCTCCTATTGCAAAAATGAATGCAATTACAATGGGGAAATAAAATAGAAGAACAGTCAGTTGGGGTGTTTGAAGCAAGTGCAGTTAGAAATGGGAGAAAACTTATTGCACCCCCTTTTGTGAGGGGGTAGGGGAAGTTATAATATGAACAAGTCTCATATGGTCATGAGCCAGTGACAGCTGCCTGAGACCCAAAAGTCTAAGAAACACTGGTTTAGGTGAGTGTATGGTGCGTGTGACTAGCTCTGGGGTGCCCTATGCCCAAGGCTGCCATCAAAGGCATTGTACCCACCCCTGTAATTCAGCATTGGTAGAAGCTTGTATAAAAATGTATGTATTGTAAGCCAGGCGCTATATTGCGCCCGACCCGACACAGATTGACACGGAGGCACAGGTAAAATGAAGTAAATTGTTTATTATTCTTCAGCTGGATGGCACATCTTCCCTGTAATCCCTCCAGCCACAACACATTCCCAAAACACAGTACAGTCACAGTATGTATAGATGTGAAATGCAAGGAAAAAGCAATAGCAACTAAAAATAAATAAATAAAAGCACATTAAACATCTGTGGGTTAACTACAATAGACGAGAAGGCATGATGGGATGTTTGAATTTCAGAGAAAAAACTCCAATATAGTATGCAAAATGTAATGCTTCTCAGTGTCTGTAGTGATAAACATAAATTGTTTTAAGGACTGGCATGAAAAATAATTTTGAATGTAAAGGTATGGATAAGTATTTAATCATTCATTCATACATACATACATACATACATACATACATACATACATACATACATACATACATACATACATACATACATACATAGTTACAAATTATTTACTTGTTGCTTCGGAGTGGTAAACAGTCAGGTCCATAAGTATTTGGACAGTGACAGAATTTTCATAATTTTGGCTTTGTACACCACCAGAATGGATTTGAAACAAAGCAATCAAGATGTGATTGAAGTGTAGACCTTCAGTTTTCATTCAAGGGGTTTAATAAAAATATTGTATGAGCTGAGTAGAAAAAACAGACATTTTTATACATGGTCCCCCTATTTTCAGGGGCTCAAACGTATTTAGACAACTTAACATAACCATAAATATAATTATCATTTTCAATATTTGTTTGAAAATCCTTTACAGTCAATGACTGCCTAAAGTCTGGAATCCATGGCCATCTCCAAGTGGTAAGTTTATTCCCTAGTAATGCTTTGCCAGGCCTTTACTGCAGCAGTCTTCAGTTGTTGCTTGTTTGTTGGACTTTCTGCCATTAGTTTTGTCTTCAGCAAATGAAGTGCATGCCCAAAGGGATGAGGTCAGTTGATTGACTTGCCATTGAAGAATATTCCACTTCTTTGCCTTGAAAGGCATTTCGTTTGCTTTCGCAGCATGATTTAGCTCATTGTCCATCAGTACTGTGAAGCATCATCCTATCAGTTTTGCCGTATTTGGCTGAATCTAAGCCTGTACACATCAGAATTCATCCTGCTACTTCTGCCAGCATCAATAAACACTAGTGAACAACTTTTGTTCACAGTTATGCTTGATCATGCCATAAAAGTGCTGCCACCATGTTTCAAAGATAATGTGGTATTCATCTGATTATGGGCCTTTACTTCTCTTCTCCATACTCTTCTCTTTCCAACATTCTGGGCTTTTCCTTTGTCGAAAGAAATGTGTTCCAGAACTGGACAGGCTTATAAAAAAGTTTTATTTTGACAAAGTCTAATATGTCCTTCCTATGCTTGAGGTTTACCAGTGGTTTGAACCTTGTGGTAAACCCTATGTCTTTAATTATGTCTTCACTTGATTTTAGACTTTGGCAATGATAGGTCTACCTCCCGGAGAGTGTTCTTGGTTTGGCTAAATGTTGTGAATGGATTCTTCTTCACCAAAGAGAGAATTCTGCAGTTATCCAACACAGTTCTCTTCTGTGGTTTACCAGACCACCTTATGGTGTTGATGAGTTCACCAGTGTGTTCCTTCTTTTTAAGAATGTACCAAATGGTTGATTTGACCACTCGTGGGGTCTCATGTATAAACGGTGCATACACACAAAACTGTTGTGTACGCCTATTTTCCATGCACACATAGTGATGTATAAAAACTAAACTTGACGTAAAGCTACGCACATTCTGATGCCAGCACCCATGATTCCACTCAGTTTTGCAAAGTGGCGGCACCCAAAGTTAAAGCAGTGCTACTGTTCCTGTGTGGTTTCTCTTTCTTTTTTAGATTCCCATCCATGACACGGGCTTTATCAAATACACTGAAATCAACTGCATATTGTTTATTAATTTAAGGCACCTGATTGTAATCAACCTGTAACAATATAATGGTGCACAGAATGGCCAAGCTGTTCCAAATACCATAGCTGCTTTAGTGTTGTTACTCTCAGGGCACCATTCAGGGTATTTTAACCCACTGTATCTGAATGTGGAATCACAGCTCTACAGTAGCTGATTGGAAAGCTCTACAGTGGGTTGTGTCGAGAGCACAGAGGATTATCGGTACACAGCTTCCACCCCTGGAGGATATTTATAGCACATGCTGGTCAAGGAAAGCCACCAGCATCTGCATGTATTCAACTCAGCCACTCATTCCACTCCAATCTATCAAACATTTCAGAGCCTTTCCTGCAAGGACCTCGAAGCTCAGAAAGAGCTTCATCCCAAGAGCTATAGATGTACTCGGCCACTCTTTCAAGTGCTCCCAGTAGAACTATTTGAACTTATAATTACAATTATTTCACTGTAAACCTGCACTCCAACTGTAATATAGCACAACCTGAGCCACTTTATGAACCATTTGCAGTATATGCACAATATATACATGTATATTGTACTTATGTTTTTATATCATATATTTTTCATTGTTTTTTATCATATTATTATTATTTCATTATTTTATAAGAAAATAAGTTTATGGAGGATGTGCATATTGAATCTCATTATACCGTACAATGACAATAAAGGAATTCAATTCAACAGAAGAGAGCGCATATTTACAGATGATGATTATTGGCTTCTAAGTCGATTTAGACTTCCAACAGCTATCCTCTTGGAGCTCTGTGCTGTTAGAATACTAGGATGCATACTTGATGTCATTTTTATGTTTATTGCATTTTACAGATAAATCGTTAACTTCATGTAAAGAATGTATACTGATAATAATTAAACATGTGGGGCACGGTGGTACAGTGGTAGCTATGAGCTGGTGCCCCATCCAGGGATTGTTCCTGCCTCATGCTTGATGCTTGCTGGGACGGGCTCGACCCTGGATGGATAGATGGATGGCATAATTTTCAGTGTTCCTTTAAATGTTGGAGAATCGGCGTTCTAAGCTTACAGCTGGTTTGACATTTATCATAGAGCTTATATTGTGGCAGTTGGTTATGTGGAGAAAGAAAATGGAAGGACAGAAATTGGGGGTTGGTACATTTGACAGAGACAGTACTGCTGCAATAAATTATTTCATCAAGTGTCGTGCACGTCCCAGCAAGCATCTTGCGGGAGGCAGGAACAATCTCTGGAAGAGGCACCAGCTCATCTCTACCACTGCGCTACTGTGCCCACATGTTTAATACATGTTTTAATGCATTTCATCATGAAAATTATAGCATTCTAAAATGTTCAGAGAGCTGTAATATCATGAATGTAATGCATTTTATGTGGAGATCAGTGCCTACGTGCTCCTGTCGGCATAAGAGAAAGCCCATGATCGTGATTGAGAGAATAAAACTGAAAAAAGCTTGTACTTTTACAAGTACAATAAATTTATATCCAATGTCCCATATATTTGTCTCTTTCTTTTTTTCTCCGTGCTTTGTTGACACCGTGCACCAAAAGGTGTGAGCTTGTTCAGTGCAAGCAGGATCATGCAGGTGGCCATTTGCTGAGTGCTATAACACGTTTTATTCTCACAATCACGATCACGCTGTACCACCCCACCCTGCCCCTCCTGATCTGACTCTAACTAACAGTGCCAGCATAAATTCACACCCAGTCAGATGCTGTTCGTTTTCAAATAATATTGCATTAGTGCGATGATGTTTCCTGATTGGTACTATTCAGGTCATAAAATTATTTCTTCAAAATGTCACATGTATTGTCTCTTTCTTTCAGGTGTGTAATAGAAACCACAGCATAGAGAGAAGTGTGCACATTGCAACAGGTACACATGTTGTAAATGTAGGAAGGATGTTCCTTGGGTGTGTGGGAACTGTTAACATTTGAATTTGATGATTGCATATAGTGCTGAACTTACCGCTCTGTACTATTCTTTCCTCTGCATGTCCTGGAGTACAAAAGAAACAGCATACAGCAACGTGGAGACTGGCAAGATCGGGAAAAAAAAAAAACGTGGTCACTGATTACAAACGCAAGATGCTATGCGAATGAATATGAATAATATGAATAATGTTGCATCCGTGCCACAATATTTTCCGAAATGTACTATACAGGTCATAAAATGAATAATTCTAAATATCATATACAGTAATCCCTCTCTACTTCGCGGTTCACTTTTCGCAGATTCACGACTTCGCGGATTTTATATGTAAGCATATCTAAATATATAACGCAGATTTTTCGCTGCTTCGCGGGTTTCTGCAGACAATGGGTCTTTTTACTTCTGGTATTTGCTTCCTCTGTTGGTTTGCCCAGTTGATTTCATACAAGAGATGTTGTTGGGGGATGGCTGAGAAGCTACCCAATCAGAGCACGCAGTTAAGTTCCTCTGTGCTGCTGATTGGCTCAGCGACGGAGTGCTGCATTAACCAGGAAGTCTCATCTCACTCATTCAGCATTAACGTGCTCTTGCTACTGCATTCAGGGGATTATCACCTTCATCGTCATCATTTTTACTGCGCAGCATATTCATCACCATCATCACGTCATATATAGCTACGTGTACTTTGCTATACAGTAAGTGTAAACTTATCTACCGATTTCATATTGCTTAGCAGTTGTCCCTGTTATTAATAGAGTAAAGGGTGGGTTGTAAACAATACAGGGAGGGTTTAAAAACGCCCAAATACATGTTAAATAATTAAATAAATATGGTGTCCCTACTTCACGGAAATTCAGTTATCGCGGTCGGCCTTGGAACCTATCTCCCGCGATAAGTGAGGGATTACTGTATACCTATGTTTCTGTTTTTTTTTGTCAGTGTGGCTTTGACATCATAGACCATAAGGTGCATACAAATTCAGCGTGAGCAGGAACACTCAATAAAACTGAATAAAAAAAAAATCAAGTGATGGTGAGATATGAAGAAGGATTCACCAGCGTTTGTGTGTCAGCTTTTATCTCTCCAGATCAGAGAATGTCCAGTTCCATTGCCTCAAAACACCACTCACATCTACAGTTATTCCCAGTTTCAAATAATAACTATCAGCGTCAGATCCCTGGGTGGGGGGGGCAGTAGTATGTATCGTGATTGTGACTGAGAGTATAAAACTTACTGCTCTGTACTATTCTTTCCTCTGCATGTCCTGGAGTACAAAAAAAACAGCATACAGCAACATGGAGACTGGCAAGATCGGAAAGTAGTATGTATCGTGATTGTGACTGAGAGAATAAAAGTGTAATTAAAACGGTAACTTTCACAAATACTATAAATGTACACCGTCTGTTATGGATGCAAACCAAATGTATGTGTGTACTGTATAATATTAACCATAAGAGCAGCTCACTACTGAAAATGGTAAATATAGGAGGCAGTCGGGATCGAACTGGGGACTCTTGATTACAAGTCAGCAAGTCTTACCGCTATTCCACGGAAGCTGTTGTTTTATGCTTGAACCTTTTGTGAAAGTGTTTATTTGATCTTTGGACTTCAGACTTCACACATTATATAGTTTTTGCCAACGTTTTGTCATTTACTACTAAAATATGAAAAATGTTTCTGTTTTAACAATGTGTTTACACAGATTATTGTAGTAACGGAACACACATGAAATGCATGTGTTCCAAATAACGATCTATTATTTCCACTCTAAAACTCCAGCACTTCACTCCCAGATAATCAATCAAGGCATGAGCTGGGAGAAGTTTGTGCACGGTCTGCAGAGGTTGGGGATGGAGTACTAGGCTGCTTGCTGCTTGTCTTTATCGGTACATATATAGGACAAAAGACACTGACGGAGAGGTGCGAAGGGATTTAAGGTGGGCCAGATTTACGAGTTTTTTCATAGGCTCTGGTAATTCTAATGTTAAAACTATGCTATTAATACATAACATAACATACCTTTCTCAGGCCCCCTTGATCCAGATCAGGATTGCCAGGGCCTGGAGTCTATTTTAGAAGCATTGGGCATAAGGCAGGAATCAGCCCTGGACAGGGTTCCAATCCATCTCAGTGCCCATTCCCATATTTACGCAGACAATTTAAATTACTAGTTAAATTAACCTGCATATATTTGGGGATACGGGAGTAAAGCCGCAATACCTGAAAGAAAAACCATGCAGACATTGGGGGAAATGCAGACTCCTTACAGACAATGACCAGGAGATAGAGTCATCCTTGAGACAGCAGCACTTGACCTCTTGCACTGCCTTTACACATACACCAGTATTTAATATATAACAGAAAAACGTCATGAAATGAGGTAGTTGATGTTATTGTTTTAATGTAAATTTTCCCAACATGACTGATTGCACCTGGATGTGCAAGTGAGTGTGCTCTTTGACCTTGTTTTGAAATTAGACAGCCCAGTAATTAGATGAATGGTGAAAATGTTTTCAGTGCTCCTAGGCATAACAAAGCGAGTAATATTTGTTGCCATAAACCAAACAATGTATTAACTGGAAAAAAGGAATGTGATTTTAATAATGCATATTAAAAGTCAGAAAGTGATAGATATGCTTGAAGAGGTAGAGGATGAGAGAGCTAACGTAATAGCACTGGGCGCAGAGTAGGAAACATCGTAGGTAGGCAGGAAACAAAACCAATTTGGGACTGCCATTTACCCTCACTAGCATGTCTTTGTACCAGGTGTCACAGTATCTGGAGGAAAACCCATGCAGTCCAAAGGGAAAATGCCGTAAGATGATAAAAAAAATTGGGAGTGGTCTTCCCTAGACTTTCTTGTATACTCAGATATGGAGGTGGATATTTGAGGAGTAAACCGCAAGAAAATTATTATATTTTCATATTATGTACATTAAGGGCAACAAATCAAACCAAATAAATAATATATTGATCAATTATTATAAAAATAAAGTTGAATAAATTGGACTCTGCAGCTGCATGAATAAAAGGCAAAGTACCACTTCCGGTTAGTGGAAATAGTCCAAAAGTTGATAGATATCTACATTTTGTACCTAATACTTGTATGCAAAATTTAGTTGACCTAAGTGAAAGCGTTTTCAAGTTATTGTGTTTATATACACACACACACATGCACACACAGATATAATTCCAAAAATGGTATTTTCAGACTCAGGGAGGTCTAAAACCTTGAGATTCATCAAAATCTCGAAATGAAATTTTTGGAAGATTTCAATACTTTCCCTATACTTCATATTCAAGAAAGTCAGGGAGGTCTAAAACGTCAAGATTCATCAAAATCTAGACATCGAATTTTTAGACAATGACAATATTTTCCCTATACTTAATATACGAGAAAGTAAAAATTATGGGGGCTTTCTATCTTGTATGTACATGAAACTATCTCAAACATACAAGCTAATTTATTTAATTATGTTTAAATGAAGCATCTTGTAGTGTTGTTAACTCATTTATATTATTAGAACACATCATAAAATTCAGTGTGAGAGGCAGGAAGTTTGGTCAGCCATGGATGAGAAGCAAGCTGATCGCTTGGCACGCGCATATTCACAAGTTGCTATTCAGGTTAGGGGCTTATTTTGAAAGTGGGGAGAAAGCAAAGAAAATGCACAGAGAGAATGTGCAGGCAGAGTGCCTGTGTGAGTCAAGATTAGAATTCAGGAATCTGGGAAAATGAGTCAGCGGATTTAACTGTATCCAAAAGGCATGTAGGATGCGCTGTGGGCTCTAAATGGGTGTGTGGAAAGCGATAAGCTTGAACACAATCAATCAAGACTGCATTCTGTCTTTTACTCAGTGCTGCTGGGAAAGACTTGCACCCCAACATGCACACACACTATACTAGCATAACTGGCTTAATAATATTTGCAATTGTCCTTGATCATTACATTCATGAAATGCGTAGTATATTTGCGTGTGGAGAGAGTCCCTTTTAGGATATATTGTAAGCATCCTCTGCATTCTGAATAAAGTTATATGTAACAGTCCTGCTTTTTGATAAGTTCGTTCTCAGTGCTTCAGTGTTCACCTACCAGTCCATTTCCTGAACCACTATAAATCAGTTATCTGGCTACAGAAAGCATGTGTGCACTGAGGCTGTATCCAGCAAAAATTCAGCTCTGTACAGGATACCAGCCAAACGGAGGGCATGAATACCCAAATAATCGGAGTTATAATTTTCACCAGTATTAATGTTTAACAATAAGGTTCTGTAGCCCATTGACTCATTCCCACCAATGGGCTGGCATCCCTAGTTAAGCTGCTAATACAAACAATTCACACACACACACCTGCAAAATGCAAGCTGACTAGAGCACAGTAGAACACGTTGCTATACCTAAACATAAAGGTGATTTGATTCAGATACAGAAGAAAAGGGGAAAAAACTACGCAGTACTCCAACAAGTTATAACATCATGCACATGCCCTACAACCTACCATACTATGCATCACAAAGGGAAATGATTCATTAGAAAACACCACCGCATGACAGACATGTTCATTATCTTTCCTGCTTTTCTGGCTGTATGCGATTTTACAGTGTAGCCATATAGATAACAACATCAATGATAAATTATAATAGTAAAATAAATTTATATATAACTTATTTATCCAGAATTTTCTCAGATGTTGATCAACACTCTGACCACCCGCTCAGAACTGCAGTAATATGGCTGATTTACCTATGTCTGCCCACTACAGTTACATTTTAGCCCTTTTCCACAAAAAGTTGGATGCTGCAGGATTTCTACAGGAATGCAGACCTCTAATTCAGGGCTTCTGTAGTTTCCTGGCTCCACACCACTTGTGTTTATGTAGAAGAGGGTAAGAGACGAACAATTCTGTTCCTGTTAGATAATGTAATATTGATGAAAGGGAAATTCATGAATGGAAGAAAAAGAAAGCTAATTTTGAAGATATGTCAAAATCTGTATATGTCAAGAATCTGTGTTCCCAGCTCTAGAAAATGAACTGCATTTTTGGATAATCTGATGTTGGGAAGATGACAACGCTGTTAGCTGGACCAGCATTTGTCTGCATGCACTTCAGATAGCAAAGTCTGAAAGATAGAATGCTGAGGGCATAGCAAACTTATGTGTATCTATTGCTATTCCAGATTCACGAATTAATACAGACTTTACCTGAGACAGCAGACTAAAATTTCTCAGGTTCTGCCAAATATCTTGAAGAAAAGATTTTTTTTTTGTTCAAAAATGTATTTTTAAACAGCGTAAGCTGTATAGCTACAGATTTGGCAATACAGGAAATGTGGACAGAATCCAATGACATTTAATGTGCCATGCAATTGAACTGTGGCACGTGTTGGCAAAAAATGTTTTTTGTAAGGTCAACAAGAAATAAAAACACTTCCATTGTGGCACTTTCATGTTTAGTAAAGTGAACTAAGTTATGACCAGTAATTATTTTAAGCAGAAAAACTTCCATACTAAGCAAAACCTCAATTGCCGGCAGGGGGGGAGGGGGGTGCGGTGATTGCCTGTTGCCATGAACAGGGCAGATTAGACAAGGATGGTACAAGATTGTGGCTCGATGATGTTTGGAACAAATGGCCTGGTTCCACCCTTAAGAATAAATCTTACCTTCTCATCTTGGACATGTTCAGAGCACATTTTGTGGAAAATATCAAGCATAAAGCAAGGTCGTTAATGCTGCAGCCACTTGATGTGTGTTTGAACAAGCCATTTAAAGACAGAGTCAAAAAAAATGTGACAGGAATGAATGACATCTAGTTTAGCTGAGTTAACAAAGTGGGTGTAATCTTAAAAAAAACATATACTGTACAGGTGATAGCAAAATGGGTAAATGATTCATGGGAAGGTGTCCCTATGGAAATGTCTGGCCATTTGTTTCTGAAGTGTGGCATAAGCAATGCCATGGATGGAACAGAAGTTGATGCCATATATGAAGATGATGAAGCAGGCATTACTGACAAAGATGAGGAAGATAGCAACGATAATATCAACATTGATGATATAACAAATCAAAACAATGCATGGCATTTTGGAAAATCAGATGATGAAAAGAAGGATTCTGAAGGATTTTGATTACTTTCAATAAATTCTTAAGGACTTTGCTTATTTATCATGCTGTATGTTCTATATCAGTAAGTTTATGTTTTCCAGAACCAATATCATTTAGAATTTTCACCTTCGGTTTATCTGTGGCTCATATCTTCAGGTTTCATAGAACTCTGGTTAATATTTGACAGTCAGCTTATTTCACAGATTGACTTATCTGTTAGTACTGTATATATGGTAATAAAAAAGAGCATTCTTTGAACCAACAATTCATGCATCCATTTTGTTCTACTTATCCAGGACCAATTTATACAGGTAGCAGTCTAAGCAAAGATGCCGAATGTCCCCTTTCACCACCACCTCCTCCAACTCGGTCCTGGGTGTGCCCCGAGGTCACCCCCTGGTTGGACATGGCCAAAACACCTTCCTAAGCTATCTCAACTGGACCTTTTTGTTGCAGAGAGTCAGTGGCTCTATTTTGAGCTTCTCCTGACTGGCTGTGCTCCTCACCCTATCTCTTACGCTGGGCATACATTGTGTGATTTTGTTAAAAACAGTGGTCAAGTGACAACTTAAAATGCACAGTAGAGTCGTCAGTCGTATATGTGCTCAAACTGCAAAAGCACATTTGGTCCAAATAATATGCTACGGCATGGGTGCCGAGACTATATATGTTTTTATTTTTTGAATGCATGTAATACATTTTGCAATAAATCTTTACTCATTCAAAAAAACCTAATATAACCATAAGCTTATCAAAATATCAACAAAGAAAAGTCCTGCTTTGCATACACAGCAATCTACAAAGAAAAGAAAAGGGTGTTACTGGACATACAGATGGTTGGGGAGACATGGACAAGACAGTCTGTCTATTTTACATAGGGAATTAGAAGTAAATAATCTTTTTTTTTAATTTTATTGTAATCATTCCGTACAAACAGATTTTTACAAAAATCAAATCCCACCCCTGAGAAGGAGAGCATGGCCAAAGGAATAATACTTAAGGCTTGTAAACATGCCTAAATTGTTGAGTTTAATAGGGCAAAAAAGATAAATGGAGAAGGAAAAGAAATGCGGAAATAATTTTTTCTTCTTATTCTGAAATATTATTGATTAGATCCTGCCAGGTTTTGAAAAAATTCTGTACAGATCCTCTAAATGAGAATTAGATTTTTTCCAATTTCAAATAATGTAAAACATCGGTTTCCCACTGACTTATTAGAGGAGTGTTAGGATTCTTCCAATTTAACAAAATCAGTCTGCGTGCCAAAAGTGTAGTGAATGCAATCACAGTTTGCTTGTCCTTCTCCACTTCAAATCAATCTGGAAGAACACCAAACACAGCTATTAATGGGTTAAAAGGGATTGTGACACCAAGGCTGTCTGAAAGGCACTTAAAAATTTTGGTCCAAAATGATGTTAATTTGGTGCATGCCCAAAACATGTGACCCAGTGAGGCAGGAGCTTGGTTGCAGCGTTCGCAGGTTGGATCTTGCCTTGGAAACATTTTGGACAGTTTTAAGCTAGACAGATGAGCTCAATATATCATTTTGAGTTGAATAATTCTATACTTTGCGCATATGGAGCTCGAGTGAATTCTCTGCATTGCTACCTTCCACTCCTTTTCTGATATATTAATTAAGAGGTCTTTTTCCCATTGTCCTCTTGGATCTTTGAAAGGAAGGGACTCTAATAAAATTTTATATATTGCAGAAATGGTGTCTAAGTCCTCAAAATTGAGCAGTATTTTTTCCAGCATGGTGGAGGGTACGAGATGAGGAAAATCAGGCAGGTTCTGTTTAACAAAGTTTCTAATTTGAAAATAGTGAAAGAAATGTGTAGCTGGAAGGTTAAATTTGGAATGTAATTGTTCAAAGGATGCAAAGATATTGTCTATATAAAGATCTCTGAGCAATTTAATCCGAAATGTTTTCCAGATATTAAAAACTAGATATGTTTGCGAGGTTTGAAAGAGGTGGTTCTCCTGCAGAGGGTGCCACAAATAAAAGATTTTCCATCTTAAATTGCTTTCTAAATTGGTTCCATGTTCTGAGGGAGTGAAGCACAATTGGGTTATTAGTACTGTATATTTGCGATAACTTGCATTTATTGAAGTGCAGAGCAGGGAATATAAAGAAGTACTGCAGGATTTTGCTTCTATTGCGGACAAAGCCTATGTATGTTCATTTATTTGTGTCCAGGTTTTTATGGCTTGTATGTTTGCTGCCCAGTAATAAAACTGAAAATTAGAGATCTTTTGAAATTCTGTAAGTGCTGTTAAAACTGCAGTCACAGTGTTTTCTGGGTCTGATATATGTAAAACCATATCATCTGCATATAGAGAAATTTTCTGTTCCAGTCCTTCTCTAATAATCCCCTTTATCTGATAAGAATTTCGACAGTGGACCGCCAGTGGTTCAATGGCGATTGCAAACAGCAGTGGAGACAAGGGGCATCCTTGTCTGGTGCCACATTCTAGTTTAAAGTAGTCTGAACAAATGTTGTTAATACAAACAGAAGCTTCTGGACTGGTGTACAGTAGTTTGATCCATGCACAAATATTTGGGCCAAACCTAAATTTCTCCAATGCAGTGAAAAGGTGGTTCCATTCAATCATATCAAATGCTTTTTCTGCATCCAATGATAATAATATCTCTGGGGTGTTTGACTTTGCTGGTGAATATATTACAATAAACAGGAGTCAAAGATTGGAAGATAAATGTTGGCCTTTAATAAATCCAGTTTGATCCTGTGATATTACCGAAGGCAGCACTTTCTCCATCCTTCTAGCTATAATTTTTGAAAGAATCTTAACATCATTATTCAGAAGTGAAATTGATCTGTATAATGCACATTGTAACAAGTCCTTATTTTGTTTAGGAAAGACGGTGATTAATGCTTGACGAAAAGTTCGAGGTAGAATTTGATTGTCTCTAGCTTCTGTAAATGTTGCCAATAAGAAGGGAGCTAGCTGAGTGGAGAATTTCTTATAAAATTCTACAGGGTAGCCATCAGGGCCTGCTGATTTCCCGCCTTGAAGTGACTTTATAGCATCTTGTAATTCTGATAGGGTCAGAGTTTTATCCAGTTCCTCAACACTAAAAGTATCTATTTGTGGTATCTGTAATGTATCCAGAAATGCATTAGATTGTGTGTTGTCTTCTTTAAACTCAGTAGAATATAAGGTTTTATAATAGTCTCTAAATGTGTGCATTATATTTTTATGGTCAATGATTTCATCTCCATTTGTGTTGGTGATTACTGGGATTGCATTGTGAACTTCTTGCTTGTGGATTTGTTGAGCTAAAAGCTTATTAGCTTTCTCTCCTTGTTCATAGTAATGATGTCTTGATTTATAAATAAGTTGTTCAGTTTCTTTAGTTGTCAAGATGTTGAGTTCTGCATGCAAAGCCTGCCTTTTCCTATGAAGAGCCTCACTTGGACGCCTGGCTTGTTCTTCATCTGTTCTAGTAATTTCACTTCTTAGCTCTGACACTGTCTTGGTTTATAATTTATTTCTGTGGGAAAGATATGAAATAATCTGTCCTCTTAAGAAGGCCTTTAGAGTTTCCCAGAGTGTTCCTGCAGAAACCTCTGAGGATGTGTTTGTCTCTAGGAAGAAGCTGATTTGTTTGGATATAAATTCTGTACAGTTCTTGTCTGCTAATAGAAGTGGGTTAAGATGCCATCTGCATGGTGAGTGTGAGGGGCATAATGATTTTAGCTCCAAAACGTAGAGGTGCATGGTCGGAGATAAAAATTGCAAGATTTAATCGTAGGCAAGAAAGTATTATCTATAAAGAAATAATCAGTTCTTGAGTAGCTATGATGCACTGGTGAGTAGAACGAATATGTTCTTGAGTTTGGGTTTAGAAACCTCCAGGGGTCTGATAAGTTGTGGTCGGTTACAAACTGTGAAATTGTCTTTGCACTGTTAGATGTCGTCCCCCCTGTGGCAGGAGTCCTATCTAAGAGTGGATTTACAACACAATTAAAGTCCCCAGCCATTTTAATTTTATGAGTGTTCACATTGGGAATGGATGCAAATAGATTTTGCATGAATTCCTTATCATCGACATTGGGTGCATAAACATTTATCAAAATCATTTTACAGTTAAATAAGTTGCCGTGACCATCACATATCTCCCTTCAGGATCCGATGCTACAAATGGGACTGTTCTATGTCTGACAATTCCCACACCTCAATTTTTTTTTGTAAAGCTAGAATGGAACATTTGGCCAGTCCAGTCTTTTTGGAGCTGGAACTGATCCTTGCCTTAGTAAGTGGGTCTCCTGTAAAAATACTATTTTAGCATTTAAGCCTGTTAGGTGAGAGCATAATTTCTTTCTCTTTAATTCATGATTCAGGCTTTTAACATTCCAGCTCACAAAATTAACTATTCCATCATGGAGACATTTAATATCATTTTATAGTCTTAACTGGTAGTGAGGCAGTTTTAATCTTAATTTCCAATTTCCCCACAAGTTATTGCCATACAGCCTATTGTTGCGTTGATAGTTATAATTATAAGGATTAAAAGGATAGATTAGATATAGCCTGCTCTCCTTCTGCCCCCCCTTATCCCCCCCACCCACTCATTTTGCCTCCCCACATGAGGCTAGACCCCACTTCACAATGTCCCAGTCCTCTGACATACCGAGAGACAGAGCACGTTCTAAACAAAACAAGCCCAAACCGCAGCGGCATTTGAGAATTAAAAAGTAGAGATATCTATTGCAGCTAAAGTCTAAATACTATCTGCCAAAAATATAATCATTAATAGTCTTTAAGCTTAAAATATAATCTTTAGCAATTTTTAAATATTAAGATAATAAAATAATGAACTCTGGGAATGGTGTTAAAAAGTGGTCTAGGATAAGCATAGTAAATCCTAATGCAATAATAGAAATAACAATAAACCAAGGGTATGATGTTAAACAGTCTCCTTTAGGGTAGTAAAAGAAAAAAAAAAACAAACCCTACTTTAATTAGTTCCCACACTCACGATTATAACTGTAATTAAAACATAAACATATAGCATCCAAGTAAAGAAAAGGATGTATAATTATAATACCCGTATCTTTACAAGTGAATCAGACAGCAGGTGATAACTCCTTGCCATGCCATGACACGGCTCATTATTGTCTTTCAAAAGAGTGTCGGGAACAGCTTCTTTAATTCCTTTTCAGCTTCCTCCTTGCTTGAAAATACGTAATATTGGCCATGAACTTCCACTTTCAGTTTGGCGGGATACAAGAGGCTGTATTTGATATCGGCTTTACAGCTGTTTAATGTTGAAGAAGGCTGCCCATTTTGCAGCTGTTAAAGGTGAGAAGTCAGGGAAAATACGAATGAAATTATTTTCAAATATAATCTCTTCCTTGTGTCTGAGAAATGCCATCACATCAAGCTTACATCTTAATCGCATAGGAATTGCAGCTCCTATTACAGCCGATGCTTCGGGCTCGCGAGGAGTAAATGAGAGCATGTACTGCAGGGCCTTTTCAAGTTTCGAGTGATCTTCTAAAATCAGCGATCCATCATGACCTGCATCACTTGCACCCTCGCTCCCATTTTGGCTCTCGACTGGAGACGATGCAGTGGAGTGGGGTCCTAGGAAGTCTGCGCATTTGTCTGCCAGTTCCAGGTCAGTCTCCGAGAGGCCATACCTCGTACTTGGGCTTGATGTCTGTCTAGACTTTGATGTAGCTTTAAGTTTGTTTTCCGGTTCTTTCTGACCTCTCTTCTTGTTACTCATGTTTATATACTGTAGTGGAAGCTCCTCGGGTCGGGTAAATACAGGATACCTCTAAATAATAAGAAATACGTGAGAAAATAAAGCCGCTGCTAAAGGAGCTCCGCTTCAGACGTTCATCTCCTGTAACAGGCAAGACCAACTCGAGAAGTAAATAATCTGTTTAATTTACTGCTGTATGTGTTTATTTTGCATTCTTCCAGTAAAAGTTTCCTAAGATACTTATGTCATTGGCTATTTAGTTGCATGTGTGTTTCTTGTATCGTTTATATAGTTCTTTCGTCACTACCCAAAGCTTTTTGACATGGGTTAGGATAGGAACGTGTTCAACTGGTAAATTGAGGGCTTTGCCTTTCAGCTCAGCTCTCTCTTCACTGCGTCGTGTGCTGGGTGTGGCAGTGTGCTGTGTCAGTACATTCTGCCATCCTCTCCTGTCTTCCTCTCTCTTCACCATAACTGACTGGTACAACATCCACATTACTTCTGATGGTGCTTTGATCTGCCTGTTAATCTTAAACTCCTTTCTTTCCTTACTCAAGAACAAGACCCCAAAATATATAAACTCCTTCACTTGAGACAGCACCACTTACCCAGCCTGGGACTGAGATGTAAAAAAACTGTTTAAATAAAGTGGTCTGCTTAAGAAATTGACTGAATCTAATAGTCATGAAATCAACAAGGTCTTATTGTTCCTCATATAATTTTAAAGATTATATTATGGACAGAACCATAATAATAATAATTTTTAATTGAGATGTGTCAATTAAATTTAATATGAGCTGTTGACTGCTTAGTGTTTCATTTTTATTCCTTTGTTTCTGTTACGCAAAACTTTTCAATAAACTAACTGGAATAATGTAATATGCCTATGGCAAGTGTTTAATAGAACTGTTTTGTATTAGAAAGTAATCACTGAATTATTTCTGCTTTGTAGAAAAATACTTTAGTTAATGAAAGAAATATGTAAAATTTCTGTTAATAGGCAGTTCATTTCAATTAAAATTTTAATCATGATTAATCACAAAAAATTTTTTTTATATTTGTACATTAGAACACTCTAGACGAGAACAGACCATTCAGCCCAACAAACCTCACCAGTCCTATCCACTTATTTATTCCAAAAAAACATCCAGTCGAGTTTTGAAAGTCCCTAAGATCTTACTGTCTACCACACTACTTGGTAGCTTATTCCAAGTGTCTTTCATTCTTTGCGTAAAGAAAAACTTCCTAATGTTTGTGCGAAATTTACCCTTAACAAGTTTCCAACTGTGTCCCTATGTTCTTGATGAACTCATTTTAAAATAACAGTCTCGATCCACTATACTAATACCCTTCATAATTTTAAACAATCATGTCACCTCTTAATCTTCTTTTGCTTAAACTGTATAGACTCATCTCTTTTAATCTTTGCTTATAATTCAACTCCTGTAGCCCTGGAATCAGCCTAATCACTCTTCTCTGGACCTTTTCTAGCACTGCTATGTCCTTCTTTTTGCAGCCTGGAGACCAAAACTGCACACAGTACTCCAGATGAGTCCTCACCAGTGCATTATAAAACTTGAGCATAACCTCCTTGGTCTTGTACTCCTCACACCGTGCTATATAACCTAACATTCTGTAATTCTTCTTAATGGCTTTTGAACACTGTCGGGAAGTCATTAGCTTAGAGTCAACTATGACTCCTAAATCCTTCTCGTAAGGTGTACTCTCGATTTTCTGACTGCCCATTGTGTATTCAAACCTAACATTTTTGCTTCCTATGTGTAATACTTTACATTTACTGACATTAAATTTCATCTGCCACAAATCTGCCCAAGCCTGTATGCTATCCAAGTCCTTCTGTAATGATATAACGGATTCCAAATTATCTGCTAATCCACCTATCTTGGTATCATCTGCAAACTTAACCAGCTTGTTACTTGTATTCCTATCTAAATCATTTATATATATATTAAAAATAGCAGTGGCCCTAGCACTGACCCCTGTGGAACACCACTCTTAACATCGGCCAATTGTGATGAGGTTCCTCGCACCATCACCCTCTGCTTCCTGTGTCTGAGCCAATTCTGCGCCCATCTAAAAACATCACCCTAAACTCCCACTTCTTTTAATTTGATATCATATGCTCCACTTTGATCGTATCCTCCTCATAGAATTCCAGCATGTTAGTAAAACAAGACCTCCCTCTTCTGAACCCATGCTGAATGTTCAGAATAACTCCTGTCCTCCCAGGTGTTGTCAATCTTATCCTTAATAATTCCTTCCATTAATTTTTCTGTGATGCACGTTAAGCTTACTGGCCTATAGTTGCATGGATCTGCCCTGTCACCCTTTTTATATAAAGGGTTGATATTTGCCATTTTCCAGTCCTTTGGAATCTCTCCTGTGTGCAGTGACTTCCTAAAAATATGAGTCAAGGGTTTATATATGTACTCACTAGCCTCCTTATGAACTCGAGGGTAAATATTATCTGGTCCTGGTGATTTATTTGATTTTAGCTTATTTAATCTGAGCAGTACTTCTCCCTCTACAATTTCCAAATCCCTCAGTAACTCTGTAGTAGTCGCGTTTACCTCTGGAAGGTTATCCACTTGCTCACTTGTAAACACCTCAGAAAAATGTAAGTTTAGGACATCCGCTATTTCATTGTCTGTATCTTTTAATTCCCCTTTACTATTTCTGATGCACTTGACCTCCTCCTTGACTGTTCTTTTAGTACTAAAATACTGAAAGAATCTCGTAGGTTTCTACTTTCACCTTATCTACTATATTCCTCTCCAACTGTCTTTTAGCCTCCCTGATATCCTTCTTAATGGTTGCTCTCATGTTCTCATACGCTCTATGATTCACTTTGCAGTCATTAGTCTTAAATGCCTTATAAAGCAGTTTTTTTCTTTGCATCTTCTTTTTTAAATCTTTATTAATCCACTGTGGAGTTTTTTTTAAATTTCCTATTAATTCCAAATTTAGGTATTTATCTGTCCTACATTACATGTAAAACACTTTTCAACCTGTTCCATTGTTCCTCGACTATCTCCACACTTAAAAGCTTATCTCAGTGTATCCTACTTAGACTTTGTCGCATCTGGTCAAAATTTGCCCTACCAAAGTTCAACTTAACAATTTTATTCTTTGTATCTGCACTCTTACAAAATAGTGAGAATTGTGTTATATTATGGTCACTTGAACCTAGTGATTCAATAACCTCTACACCCTCAATTCTGTCTTGATTATTACAAAATACTAAATCAAGACAGGCTTCACCCCGTGTTGGTGCTTTTAACATGCTGTGTTAAAAAACTGATTACTTCTAAAAACTCCTGCTCTTGTGCTCCTCCATCTGCAAGGTTATCCCAGTTAATATTTGGATAATTAAAGTCCCCCAAGACTATAATATCTCCCTGTAAACTTGCCTTTTTGATATTACTAAAAAGATGTGTGTTGAAATTACTGTCTGAATTGGGTGGTCTTTAACACACTCCTAAAATAAGACCTCTTTCTCTAATATTATTATTATTATTATTATTATTATTATTATTATTATTATTATTATTATTTTCCAGGTGAAGCCACATGTCCTTACTAAGATGGGGCTCATCATCCAACTGAAGAGGACTTGCATTTAAATTCTGTTTGGCATAAACACCAACCCCACCTCCTTTTCTGTTGTCTATCCTTCCTAAAAAATGTGTAACCCTCTATGTTACACTCAGCCCCTTCTTTGTTATTTAGCCAGGTTTCCGTTATTGCTATAATATCATAATTATGCACTGCTACATACAACTCCAACTCACTCACCTTATTTTTGATACTTCTAGCATTAAGGCAAGTTATTTTTAATGTGGTACTCCTTCTACATTTAAATGTTTACTTAGAATTTATATTACTACGCATTTTTATTTCTAGACCGTTGTTTGTACCTCCATGCATAGCTCCGCAATGACATGATAACGGTTTGACGCTTCTAGTTCTGGGGTTGATGCCCCCAGACAGTGTGCACCCTTTACCTTATGCCTTGTGACTGTGACCCACTTATTTCTATGATATTATTTATCATATAGCTTATGATATTATTTATCTGGACTTTCAGAAAGCATTTGATAAGGTGCCACATGAGAGGTTGGGCATCAAATTAAAAGAGGTGGGAGTTCAGGGTGATGTTTGTAGATGGGTGCAGAATTGGCTCAGACACAGGAAGCAGAGGGTGATGGTGTGAGGAACCTCATCAGAACTGGCTGATGTTAAGAGTGGTGTTCCACAGGGGTCAGTGCTAGGGCCGCTGCTATTTTTAATATATATAAATGATTTAGATAGTAATATAAGTAACAAGCTGGTTAAGTTTGCAGATGATACCAAGATAGGTGGATTAGCAGATAATTTGGAATCCGTTATATCATTACAGAAGGACCTGGATAGCATACAGGCTTGGGCAGATTTGTGGCAGATGAAATTTAATGTCAGTAAATGTAAAGTATTGCACATTGGAAGTAAAAATGTTAGGTTTGAATACACAATGGGCGGTTGGAAAATCGAGAGTACACCTTATGAGAAGGATTTAGGAGTCATAGTGGACTCTAAGCTATCGACTTCCCGACAGTGTTCAGAAGCCATTAAGAAGGCTAACAGAATGTTAGGATATATAGCACGGTGTGTGGAGTACAAGTCCAAGGAGGTTATGCTCAACCTTTATAATGCACTGGTGAGGCCTCATCTTGAGTACTGTGTGCAGTTTTGGTCTCCAGGCTACAAAAAGGACATAGCAGCGCTAGAAAAGGTCCAGAGAAGAGCGACTAGGCTGATTCCAGGGCTACAGGGGTTGAATTATGAGGAAAGATTAAAAGAGCTGAGCCTTTACAATTTAAGCAAAAGAAGATTAAGAGGTGACATGATAGAAGTGTTTAAAATTATGAAGGGAATTAGTGCAGTGGATCGAGACTGTTATTTTAAAATTAGTTCATCAAGAACACGGGGACACAGTTGGAAACTTGTTAAGGGTAAATTTCGCACAAACATTAGGAAGTTTTTCTTTACACAAAGAACGATAGAAACTTGGAATAAGCTACCAAGTAGTGTGGTAGACAGTAAGACGTTAGGGTCTTTCAAAACTCGACTTGATGTTTTCTTGGAAGAAATAAGTGGATAGTACTGGCGAGCTTTGTTGGGCTGAATGGCCTGTTCTCGTCTAGAGTGTTCTAATGTTCTACCTGTCTGGTCTGGAATCTCCTCCCGCACCACCTTGGGGGTGCACACTATCTCTCTAAAGGACAACAGGGCCAAGTTCTCTATTACAACACAGGTCAGCCAACTCCTCCTCCAGTTCAGAGACCCTGAGCTCAAGGTGCTGGATCAGCTGGCATCTCCTGCAGATATAGCTCTCATAGACAACTGGCTCTTCCAAAGCATCATCTAAAAAGTCCAACATCCAGCAGGACTTGCATTGCACTTGCCTCATTATTAAAATGTGATTTGGGATTAGTAAAACTGCCTTAACCTTTTTTTTTTTTTTTCTTTTCTTAAAATTAATTAACTTAAATGGTAACACTAAGATCTGCTGCAGCTATTTTACACCTTTTCCGCTTAAGCTCCTGTACTGTTCTCCCTCTCAGCTGCCTGCTATTTGTCTTTCTATGAGGTTAACTTCACTTTTCTCTGTCTCTTCTCCTAACTTTGTGCTCCTCTTACTTATAAGCCCTCCACTCGCACTGTTTGTATTCCCCCGTTTTAATGAACTCTTACACTGTCTCCCACTTAACTGTTCTAACTCTGGACCGCTAAGGACTATTTTACTGACTAAAATAAACAAATAAATAAAACTTTACTACCTTATCTGCTCCTACAGCCCTGTGTGCCTGATCAATGTGCCTGATCAATGTCTTAATGATGGCCGCTTACCTGTGCACCGCTGAGCCTTCCCCTTTACTGCTTTAAAGTCAGCTGTGGCCTCTTTTTTTCTTTTCCTTTAAACTAAGGAATTGCTGTTACGATGCGGTTATTTGCTTACAGTAGCCGATATCTGTTACTGCTGCTTTCTACCCTGCCTCCTCAATGCTAGTTCAAATACAGATAACAAGAACAATTGCATGTACAAGTACAAGTAACTTTTCCAAGCGCACCTCCAAACACCCAGCTACTTTTGCTCTTGTGCGGGTGAAAGAAAAGTGCAAAAAACCCTTCTAAAGGGAGAAAAGCTTTAAAAATTCCCACACGGTTCCTTAGCAGCAACCAAAACCCAAGTTTTTAAGAGCAAAATGTATTTTTTTTATTTAAATCTCACACCACAGAACACACGAAAAACTCTCAACAGCCTCTAGCATTTGCAAAGCACACGTCAGTGTTTGTGCAAATACAGTTAGCTGTTCAGTAGCCTTACAATCTGTGGATACAAACTGCACCTGTATCAAACAGGCGTGAATATCAATGTTACTGTACCATTTACCAGAAGGAACGAAAAGGAATAGCAACTGTGAAAAATATGCTTACTGTTTGCCTTTTTCTTAGTGTTTTTTCCAGTTTTGAAGATTGTTAATTTCTTTTTGAATTGACTTTACTGCCGCTTCAGTAATTACTATTAGATCTAATTTTGGTGTCATCAGTGAATTTTGCAAGTTTATTAACTATATAATTTGTTTAAATAAAGAATGGTGGTCCAAGAACAGAATCATGAGGGTATCCTTTATAACTTTTTGCTTCTGAAGTGCTTTCTAGAATATGTTCTAGATTTATAAATAACTGATTTCTTTTAACACTCCAGTAAAATTCAATTAGACCTAGGGGCTTTCTTAGTCTGTAGTACACCAAGACCAGAAGCACATATGACCTTTCTTTTTTAAAATATATAAGCTCTAAGCTTTTATATATATATATATATATATATATATATATATATATATATATATATATATATATATATATATATATATATATAAGCTCTTAGCGTGACATACAGTGATTCTAACACATCTCTTCTTCTTTCAAAATCTTTTCAGCCTGAATATTATTTTTGACATATGGCACCATTCCTCCTCATTTCCTAGCTAGGATGTTACTTTAGTCACTGATATTGTTGTTCTTGTCCATCATTTCCATTCAGCATATGATTCAGTAATTTCAATGATACCACAATCCTAAAAATAAATTAAATAAATAATGTTGTATCTAGCTCATGTATTTTGTTTTTAAAGCTTGTTGCTTTAAAGAGTAAACATTTTAAAGGAGGGTTTTGTGTCTTTTTTACTATTGGTTAAGTTTATATTTAGTTGGACTGGTTAATCCTTCATAACTTTGTTTTGTTTTCCTCCATGATGCACAAATGTAAGGCATCAGAGCAAAGACTAATCTCATAGTAACAACAATGCATAATGACATTCAAAACAGATCTTTGTTTTCAATGCCAAGGAGGCTTCTTTAATTGTCAACTCCTGATACTGTATTTATTCCTTCCAGCTCTTAACTTCCATCTGTCCATAATCAAAATGTCACCTAAGTAGCAAAACATCTTTACTTTTCCCAAAACAACCCTATCAGTGATATCTAAATTTACACTTGCTACATCAGCACGCTATACAACAGTCCCCATTGCCCCGAAACGTTCTATAAACCTTAATCACATTACCAGCCTGCAGACTTCTGGGTAAATCATCCCTTAGGGTAGCTGTCATTTTCTAACAGATTTTCAAGCCTGATTCTATTTTATCTGTCTTTATGTTACTTAATCTTTTTTCATTTTATTAAATTCTCTGTAATATTCTTTGGCTTCCGTTAAGCCTATATTACAACTTTATATTTTGTTCTTTATCTTCCAGTGCTTGCATGTTTTTTAGCTTATGCATTTTGTTTTCTAAAGACATGTACAAATATTTCTCCCCCTATTACTTTCATTCTCTTTCTGTTTTACAATTTTCTTCTAAGTCCATTCCTTATTTTTAATGTTGCACACAGATTATTTTTAATTACATTTTTTGAACCACCTTCTCATCTTCTAAATGGACTTACATTGCATTTGCATACTATTGGTTTTTATTTTCCATCTTTTCCTCTTTGCATTTCATCTATTACTATTCAATGATTAAAAAATAGTAGTATCAGACACAAATTTTTTATATAATTTTTATGTATAAACCTAATCAGTTCTTAACTAGCTCCCTAGGGCATGTAATGTGCAGTGGTTAGTGCTGTTTAGTACATCTGCCTCAGACATCTAACATGCTGCATTCAATTCCTGTATCCAGTTGTTGTCCATGTGGAGTTTGCACATTTTCCCTTTGGACTGCATGGGTTTTCCTCCAGATACTGTGACACCTGGTACAAAGACATGCTAGTGAGGGTAAATGGCAGTTCCAAATTGGTTTTGTTTCCTGCCTACCTACGATGTTTCCTACTCAGCGCCCAGAGCTATTACGTTAGCTCTCTCGTCCTCTACCTCTTCAAGCATATCTATCACTTTCTGACTTTTAATATGCATTATTAAAATCACATTCCTTTTTTCCAGTTAATACATTGTTTGGTTTATGGCAACAAAAATTACTCGCTTTGTTATGCCTAGGAGCACTGAAAACATTTTCACCATTCATCTAATTACTGGGCTGTCTAATTTCAAAACAAGGTCAAAGAGCACACTCACTTGCACATCCAGGTGCAATCAGTCATGTTGGGAAAATTTACATTAAAACAATAACATCAACTACCTCATTTCATGACGTTTTTCTGTTATATATTAAATACTGGTGTATGTGTAAAGGCAGTGCAAGAGGTCAAGTGCTGCTGTCTCAAGGATGACTCTATCTCCTGGTCATTGTTTGTAAGGAGTCTGCATTTCCTCCCAATGTCTGCATGGTTTTTCTTTCAGGTATTGCGGCTTTACTCCCGTATCCCCAAATATATGTAGGTTAATTTAACTAGTAATTTAAATTGTCTGCATAAATATGGGAATGGGCACTGAGATGGATTGGAACCCTGTCCAGGGCTGATTCCTGCCTTATGTCCAATGCTTCTAAAATAGACTCCAGGCCCTGGCAATCCTGATCTGGATCAAGGGGGCCTGAGAAAGGTATGTTATGTTATGTATTAATAGCATAGTTTTAACACTAGAATTACCAGAGCCTATGAAAAAACTCGTAAATCTGGCCCACCTTAAATCCCTTCGCACCTCTCCGTCAGTGTCTTTTGTCCTATATATGTACCGATAAAGACAAGCAGCAAGCAGCCTAGCACTCCATCCCCCACCGCTGCAGACCGTGCACAAACTTCTCCCAGCTCATGCCTTGATTGATTATCTGGGAGTGAAGTGCTGGAGTTTTAGAGTGGAAATAATAGATCGTTATTTGGAACACATGCATTTCATGTGTGTTCCGTTTCTACAATAATCTGTGTAAACACATTGTTAAAACAGAAATGTTTTTCATATTTTAGTAATAAATGACAAAATGTAGGCATAAACTATATAATGTGTGAAGCCTGAAGTCCAAAGATCAAATAAACACTTTCACAAAAGGTGCAAGAACGATACAACAGCTTCCGTGGCGTAGCGGTAAGATTAGCTGACTTGTGCTCAAGAGTCCCCGGTTCGATCCTGACTGCCTTCTATATTTACCATTTTGAGTAATAAGCTGCTCTTATTGTTAATATTATACAGTAAACACATACATTTGCTTTGCATCTGTAACAGCCAGTGTACATTTATAGCACTTGCACACAAATGCTGGTGAATCTGCCTTCTTCGTATCTCACCGTCACTTGATTTTTTTTATTCAGTTTTATTGAGTTTTCCTGCTCATGCTGAATTAGTATGCACCTTACGGTCCATGATGTCAAAGCCACACTGACAAAAAAAATTCATTCACATAACATCTTGTGGTTGTAATCAGTGACCGCATGCTTTTCTTTTTTTTCCCCGATCTTGCCAGTCCCCACATGTTGCTGTATGGTGGTGTTTCTTTTGTACTCCAGCACATGTAGAGGAAAGAATAGTACAGAGATGTCAGTTAAGCGCTATATGCAATCATCAGATTAAAATGTTAACAGTTCACACACACGCAAGGACTGTCCTTCTTACATTTACAACATGTGTACCTGTTGCAATGTGCAGACATCTCTCTATGCTGTGATTTCTATTACACACCTGAAAGAAAGAGACAATATATGTGACATTTTGAAGAAATAATTTTGTGACCTGAATAGTACCAATCAGAAAACATCATCGCACTAATGCAATATTATTTGAAAACGAACAGCATCAGATCGGGTGTGAATTTATACTGGTGCTGTTAGTTAGAGTCAGATCAGAAGGAGTTAAGGGAGAGCATGAACGTGACTGAGAGAATAAGACTGAAAAAAAAAGCTAACTTTTAGAAATGCCATAAATTTACAGCTGATCTGATGCTGTTCAAATAATATTAATAATATTAGTGCAACAATCTTTTCTGATTGGTACTATTCAGGTCATAAAATGATTTCTTCAAAATGTCACATATATTTCTCTCTTTCTTTTTTTCCGATGCTGTGTTGACATCGTGCACCAGAAGGTGTGAGCTTATTCAGTGCGAAAAGGAGCACGCAGGAGGCTGGTTTCTCTGTGCTATAACACACTTGACTTGGTGGCGATCAATGCACATGTACTGTACAAGGCATATACGGGGGCCACTGAGAAAAGAAGAGTGTTCATGGCTCACCTTGCAGAGTAGCTTCGTCGTCCCTTCTTACAAGAAAAGGCAATGGATAAAGCAAAAGGGGATGCAACTTCAACAAGCTTCTGTTCGAAGGCCGTGGCTTCCCCAGCCCCTTAAGTGTAATAGTAACCACAGCACAGAGAAAAGTGTGTACATTGCAACAGGTACACATGTCGTAAACGTAGAAAGGACGGCCCTTGGGTGTGTGGGAACTGTTAACATTTGAATCTGATGATTGCTTATAACGCGGAACTGACCTCTCTGTACTATTCTTTCCTCTGCATGTCCTGGAGTACAAAATAAACAATAATGTGCACCCAAAAGTGGACACTGGCAAGATCGAAAAAAAACAAAATGCGGCCACTGATTACAACCGCAAGATATTATGCAAATGAATATGAATAATATGAATAATGTTGCATCAGTGCCACAATGTTTTCTGAAATGTACTATACCGGTCATAAAATGAGCTATTCCAAATATCATATATACCTATGTCTCTGTGTTTTTTTTTTTTTTTATCAGTGCGGCTTTGACATCATGGACCATAAGGTGTATACTAATTCAGTGTGAGCAGGAACACTCAATAAAACTGAATAAAAAAAAAATCAAGTGACAGTAGCTAAGTTTCCATCCAGTTTTTTGCGACATTTTGTTATCGACAAACAGAATATACGTAAAAAAAATGTGCGAAATTTGCTGTCTCCAGCCTGTTTCCATCCAACTGGCTTTTTATCGATAAAATGGTGTGCATGATGACGTCAGCCCCCACAAAACGAACTGTCGCATAAGTTTTGTTGTATCGCGAAAAAAATCTGCCCTTGAGCCGTTTCCATACATAATTTTGTGTATGTCGCAAATTATCTACCTTTTGTTTTCCACGTTACACCCCCTCCACTAACCAAAGAAATAGAGAGATTATTCAGACAGTTTTTTGAAATTTGCCAGCTTACTGTTATTTCAGTTTCACAAATAATTGGAATTGTACATAATATCCGAAGACGACAGCAGAATGAAGTAGTTGCTTGTCTGATAGCCCTAGAGCTCGAAGAAAGACCCCAGTGCGACGAAACCCACGGGTATGGGAGAGACGACGGAATAAGACCTTCTGGGAGGAGGTGGTGGAGAGACACTTCACAGAAAATCTCTGGCTGCAACATTTTAGAATGACACGGCCGACATTTGAGATGTTTTGTGGATTCATCAGTCCTGATGTTGCGCCCATCACAGGTTGCCACCGACCACCGGTTCCAACCCAAAAGCGGATTGCCATCGCCCTTTACAAGCTGGCAACCTGCGCCGAGTATAGAGTAGTTGGAGAAACTTTCAGGGTTAGTAAAACTACCGTCCATCGATATGTATATGCTGTGTGCACCGCTATTAAAGAAAAATTAATGCGGCGTTATATCAGACTTCCGACTGTAGCGGAGGCCAATGAAATTGCATACCGCAATTCCTTGGTGCATCTTGTGCCACAGATTCACGGTGCGCTGGATGGCAAGCATGTGCCTATTCTTCCCCCGACGGAAGGCTACCGCGATTACATTAATCACAAAGGGTGGCTATCTATTGTTCTCCAGGCCCTTGTTGGTGACAGGTGCATGATACGAGACATTTGCGTTGGCACTCCTGGAAGTGCCCATGATGCAGCTGTGTTTGCAGCATCGGATCTGTACAGGTGAGCCTACCTTTCAACATCCCTTCTCAGTGCGATAACAACTGAATTAGTACTGTAACCTGCTTCCCTTAAGGTTTTTAATCAAAACTGAAATTTGAATTAATACAAAATAACGACGTTTAATCAAAAAAAAAACTCTCTTCATCAGACCATGCGAACCGCTCCGCCATTCTCGTTTTGATTGCACGTGATGAAAATGTGACACATTTATTTGCGTTAAAGCCCTTTTTTCCGACAAAAAGTGTTTCCAATGTAGTTTTTGCGACATCTGAAGTATCGATATGGAATTTATGCGCTAAAGTTAAACGGAAAAATATTATGTCGACATGTACAACATTTTATCGATAATTAGCATTTCCATCAGCTATATCGATAAAAAAATTTGAAGCGCTAAATATTTTTTCGCAAAAACTCCTTGGATGGAAACCTGCCAAGTGAGATACAATGAAGGCAGATTAACCAGCGTTTGTGTGTCAGCTTTTATCCCTCCAAATCAGAGAATTTTCAGTTCCATTGTCTCAAAACACCACTCACATCTACAGTTATTCCCAGTTTCAGATAAAAAGTAACCGCGTCAGATCTGGGGCAGGGGGTGGGGGGATGTTGTATCGTGATCGTGACTGAGAGAATAAAAGTGAAAAAAAAATGGTAACTTTTACAAGTACTATACATTTACATTGGCTGTTACAGACACAAATCAAATGTATGTTTTTATTGTATAATGTTAACAATAAGAGCAGCTCACTACTCAAAACGGTAAATTTGCCAGGCAGCCGGTTTCGAACTCATTACCTCCGGATTATAAGTCTGTGGATCTTACCACTACACCACAGAAGCTGTCGTACTGTGCTGGCACCTTTTGTGAAAGTGTTTATTTGATATTTAGCCTTCACACATTATACAGTTCTTGTCTACATTTTTTTATTTATTACTAAAACATGAAAAACGTTTCTATTTTAATGATGTGTTTACACAGATTTTTGTAGACACAAAACAAACATCAAATTATTTCCTCTTACAATTTTGGGTAGCTCACTCCCAGATAACTTCCGGTTGAGCGAACACTGGCGTGACTGGTCGCCACAGCTCTCCGGTAACTTTTTAACTTTTTATCTTTTTTATAAATAACTTACAATGTAATGGACTAAGCAGCTGTTTTCGTTTTCATTTCGGGCAGATTTATTCACTGAGTTTTATTTTTCAGTCATTTAAAGATAGACTGATTTCTAGCTTGACTGCTGGATTTGGCTGTGTATGGACGATTCTTAGGCCTATCCCTGCTTTGAAACTTATCTGGCTTTGTTCTCCGGACATCTGAGTTGTCTGCATCTTCGCTTAACATGTGGACCGGTAGGATATTTATTTGGTTCGTGTTTGTTTGGTCCCTCTTGTCGCTCGCTATCCTACCTGCGACAGGGCTGCTTCAGTACTCGGCTGCTGAGCTACTCCGACTCCGCTTTCACCTGTCTGAGCTTCCACTGACTGGCCTGTATCTCCATCCAGACATCGTATTCCTCCCCCATCGGACATATATCCACCGCAGTTCCCGCCAGAGTATCCAAGCTGACAGTTCAAAAATAATAAATTCAATCTGGTCCAGTTCTCGACGTCCTCCACGTAATTTAGGCAGAGTCGCTGACCACAGTGTGTTAGCCAGCCTAGCTCGGTTGGCAAACACTGTTGCTAAATGTGATAATGCCGTTGTCAACTTCGGTCTGCTGAACATCCGCTCACTCACGAGCAAGGGGCCTCTCATCCACAATCTCCTCACTGATCATAAGTTTGACTTTTTCTGTCTAACTGAGACATAGCAACAACCTCATGACTTTTCCCAACTTAACAAATCCACTCTCCCAGGTTTTGTTTACATCTCTCAACCCCGTTGCTCTGGCCAGGGAGGAGGTCTCACGTTAATGTATCGTGAGAAATGGAAAGTCTTGCTGTTGCCTGTCCCTGCCTTCAGTTCTTTTGGATCTCTTGTGTGTCAATTAAATGGACCTATTCCTACTTTTATTGCAACTGTTTACCAGCCCCCTAAACCAAATAATGACTTTCTGAATGACTTTGCTGTTTTCCTTGCACACTTATTTACTGTTTCATCAAACATAATACTTCTGGGGGATTTCAATATACATATGGATAATATCAATGTCCCTGTTACTAGAGACTTTACATCCTGCCTTGAGAGTTTTGGATTCCAGCAGCATACTGATGTTCCCACTCATTCCAAAGGACATATCTTGGATTTGATTTGCTGTTCTGGAGTTACCCTGCTTGATTATACTGCAGATGAACTCCCCATAACTGATCATTTTCTTATTTTATTCAATGTTAAACTTGCACTTTCCAATACTAAGCTTTCCCGTCTCATGTCTTTCAGTAATATTAAGAATATTAACTTAGACTCTCTTTCCTCAAGTATTGATTCCCTTATGGACATTCATAATTTATCCACTCCTGAAGAACTGTTCTCATACTATAACACTGGACTTAATGGTATTCTTAACTCTGTCGCTCCATTAAAAACTAGATCTGTTTCTTTCTCCTTTTCTGCTCCCTGGTTCACGCCTGAACTTCGGCTTTTGAAAGCCAAAGGCCGGCAACTTGAATGGTTATATAAAAAAACTGGACTCTTTGTTCACAAAGAGATGTACAAGTCATATACTTTATTACAAGGACTGTATTGCCCAAATTAAATCTAACTATTATACTCACATTATTTCTTCCAATGACAGCAACACCAAGTCATTGTTTTCATTACTTAACAATATCACATAACCCCCGGATTCTTTACCTTCTCACCTTTACTTAACTGAATTTTGCAATTCCCTTATGTCCTTTTTTAATGAAAAAATCCAGAAGATTCATCAGCCTCACGGTACGGATTCCTCCACTACTTCATTTGAATTTCACCCCCCAACTCACTCATTTTCCTCTTTTCAGATTTCTACTTTCTCAGAAATCTCAGATCTTGTCTGTAAGTCTAAGCCATCCACCTGTCAACTGGACCCCCACCCTACAGTTCTAGTCAAAGCCTGCCTCCCCTCTCTGGTCCCTCTTATTTCTGCTGTAAACCACTCTTCTCTCACTACTGTTCCTTCATCTTTTAAAACTGCTGCAATAACCCCAATACTGAAAAAACCTTGTGCCAATCCAACTAATTTCAGTAACTTTCGTCCTATTTCTAATCTACCCTTCATTTTTAAAATTATTGAAAAAATAGTGGCTATTCAACTTCATTCTCATTTATCTCTAAATAATCTGTATGAACAGTTCCAGTCTGGTTTTCATCCCCTCCACAATACAGAAACGGCACTTATAAAAATTACTAATGACCTCCTTATGGCAGCTGATTCTGGTTTAATTACTATTCTCATCCTCCTTGATCTGAGTGCAGCCTTTGCCACTGTTTGTCACACTACTCAATAGATTATCTTCGATTGGCATTACCCACACTCCACTAGATTGGTTCAGATCCTGCCTCTCAGGCCGTAATCAGTTTGTTCAGCTTAAAACTTTCACATCCCAACCCACCGCTGTTACTTCGGGTGTCTGGGGCCCCTCCTTTTCATTATTTACCTCCTTCCCCTTGGTAATATCTTTCGTAAATATAATATTAGCTTCCACTGTTATGCTGATGACACCCAGCTCCATCTCACTAGCAAACCTACTGCTTCCTTTCCACCCTCCTCACTTATTGATTGCATAGCAGAAATCAAATCCTAGTTTTCTTCAAATTTTCTTAAATAGTGACAAAACTGAGGTTCTCCTCATTGGTACAAAATCAACATTATCCAAAACTGATCATTTTTCATTTGTTATTGATAATTCCTCTGTCTCTCCTTCCCCACAGGTTAAGAGTCTGGGTGTCATCCTTGACAGTACTTTATCCTTTCAGTCCCACATCAATAACATCTTCTGGTGTGCATATTTCCACTTGCGTAATGTTAATCGTATTCGCCCCTCCCTCACTCCCCACACGACTGCTATCCTTGTTCATAGCCTTGTCACTTCTCGTCTGGATTATTGCAATTCCCTTTTCTTTGGTCTTTCTCACAAATCTCTTTATAAGCTTCAACTGGTCCAGAATTCGGCTGCCCGCATCATTAATAGAACCCCATCTATTCACCATATCACTCCCGTTTTGCAGCAGCTTCATTGGCTTCCAGTTCAGTTCCGAATTCAATTCAAAATTCTCCTACTAACTTTTAAGGCTATCCACAACCTTGCCCCTCCATATCTGTCTGACCTCCTCCATGTTGCCATTCCCTTCCGTACTCTTAGATCCTCTTCCTCCATCCATTTGACTGTCCCCTTCGTCTATCTTGCCACTATGGGGAGCAGAGCATTCAGTTGCTCTGCTCCCCAGCTTTGGAACTCACTTCCATCTGAGCTTAGAAATATTGAGTCATTTTCACTTTTCACATCTAAACTTAAAACTTATTTGTTTAAGACTGCTTTTTCTCTTTGATTGCAATTGCTCTGTCTGATTTTAACTTTTGTATTTTACTTTTGTTTATAATCTGTGTTTTTTCTATTGTTCGGTGTCCTTGAGTGTTTAGAAATGCACCCACAAATAAATAAAATGTATTATTATTATTATTATAATCAATCAAGGCAGGAACTGGGAGAACTTCTTGCCCATTCTGAGGTGGTGGGGGGGATGGTATAGCAGGCTGCTTGCTGCTTGGGTTTATCGACACATTTAGAAGACAAAAGACGCTGACGGAGAGGTGCAAAGGGATTTAAGGTGGGCCAGATTTATGAGTTTTTTCGTTGGCTCTGGTAATTCTAGTGTTAAATGAGTATATTGATCTGACCTTTGAAAGTTAACTGTATAGAAACAGACTAACCTGAATGGTCTGCCTGATATTAAGCATGAACAAATACATAAGTAGGTAAATTACAACCTGACTTATAACCTAGTGACCATATTGTACCCATAAATCAGAAGTATTAAAATCATGTAATTATTTTACTAAAGACAAAATTTGTACCTAAAAGTTACATTTTCTTCAGTTACAGAACACTTCTCCAGTCACAACTGATGTCTCTATGAAACTGGACAGTTTATCAGTAAGGTTACTTATGGAACAGCAGGAGATCCCAGTCTTCTTGACCCCAGGCAAAGAAAGAAATTCACCTGTTGGTAAGAATCTGAATTGCTAGTAAGAACACAAGAATTTTGACAAACGAAAGGAGACCATTCAATCCATCATGCTCTTTTGTTTAGCTAAAAGCTAAGCTGTCCCAGTATCTCATCCAGGAACTTCTTTAAGATTATCAAGATTTCTGCTTCATCTTCATGACTCTGTAATTTGTTTTAGTAGTTTGTTTGGTTGTTAATCATTACAGAAGTCAAAAAATTGTTGAGTGGTCACTTTTTTACATTTTATCAGGTACTTTATCAATCTTCTTCAATGGCAGAGTGCACTGGTTTTATAACACAGACCAACTCTATAAGATAAATTTTTCCATCCTTTATATATTCTTCTACTTGATGGCCAGTATGATTTTCTATGCTGTGGTGTTAAGAGAGGCCCAACAAATTAACAAGCTAATTAAAAGGGCAAGCTCAGTTATGGAATGCACTTGATACTGTTGGAGGTAGTCGTGAAGTAGAGAATGAAAGCAAAAGCAAGTGCCATTTTGAAAAGTACATTACAGTGCGGGACACTGGAACACAAATTCAAACTTCAGGACTATTTGGGTTTGACCGACTGGCCCATTTTTAAAGATTTTTTCTGAAAATCTAGAGGGATACATCAACTGGGTGATGGAGTATGTCAGGTTCTGTATGGATTTGTGTGTGCCTATTCGTACAGTCCTACTCTAATCAGATGACTTAGGTGAACAGAGCTGTTTGAAGGGGACTGAAGAAATAGACTCAAATGACACTAGGGTGCTTCAAGAGCTCTAGGTACAAGCAATGAGGGATGATTAAAACGGCCAAGACTCGGAAGCACCGGAAGCAGGATGGAAAATGATTTTGGTGACAGCAAACCATATTGACTGTGAAAAGGTCTGCAGACAATCACGGATTACAAAACCTTGTCAGCTGTGCCTTACTCCAGGAGGAGCTGTTGTTTTGGAGGCTGATTTGAGTAAAACCCTTAAATGGGTTAAACACCACTAAGCAGCCTGCCCAGACGGCATCCTGTCCTGTGTCCTGAACGCATGCATCACACATCTGTCACAGATGTAGAATGGAATTTTCCACTTGTCCCTGTTTTTGTCACAGTGTTAAAGAAATCTGATGTTTCCATGCCCAAATGACTACGGCCCATCACATTAACCTAAGTGCTGATGAAATGTCTGGAGAAAGTCATTGTGAGCCACATTAACTACATAAACCATATCATCCCTGATCCACTACAGTTTGGATACCAGAGTAACAGATCTGTGGACAATGTCATCTTCCTTGACCTGCATGATGCTCTAGAATACCTGGAAAAGAAAAAAACCTTTGCCAAGATACAGTTGTACTATTTATTGACTATAGCTCTGCCTTTAACACCATTGTGCCCTCTAGCCTGGTGCTGACCTTGGTCTGAGCAGTTCCTTCTGTCCAATGGGTGTTTGACTTCCTAACAAATATGCCTTAGCCCATGAGGACTGGCCACAACTACTCCTCCATGTTGTTCACCAACATCAGCATTCTGCAAGGCTGTTGTTTCAGTCAACTACTTTTTTTTTAATTAAATTTTAGTTTTATTGAATTTTTTAAATCAAATAACACTCCATACACATAACTCGAGTTTTACAAAAAGAAAAAAGAAAAAGGTTCGAAACAAATCAACCCCCACCCCTGAGAAAGAGAGCTAGGCCAGCAGTGCAAAACTTTATGCTAGTAAAGACAAATGAATAGATAAAATAATAAATTAATAGAGATAAATGGAGTAAAAGAGGAGAGAGAACCTGCTTCCTCAATTTAAATGCTTATTCTAAAATGTTATTGATTAGATCCTGCCAGGTTTTGAATAAGTTTTATACACATCCTCTAAGTGCGAATTTGATTTTTTCCGGTTTCAAATAGTATATAACATCAGTTACCCACTGACTTAGAATAGGTGAGTTAGGATTCTTCCAATTGAGCAAGATAAGCCTACATGCCAATAGTGTAGTAAAGGATTACAGTTTGTTTGTCCTTCTCCTTTTTAAGCCCGTCTGGAATTACACCAAACACAGCTGTTAGTAGATTAGGAGGGATTGTGACATCCAAGCTGTCTGAAGGCATTTAAAGATTTTGGTCCAAAATGATGTTAATTTGGTGCAGGCCCAAAACATGTGACCCAGTGAGGCCGGAGCTTGATTGCAGCGTTCACAGGTTGGATCTTGCCCTGGAAACATTTTGGACAATTTTAAACGAGAAAGATGCGCTCAATATATAATTTTAAGTTGAATAATTCTATACTTTGCGCATATGGTGCTCAAGTGAATTCTGTCCATTGCTACTTTCCACTCCTTTTCTGAAATATTGAGTAAGAGATCCTTTTCCCACTTTTCTCTAGGATCTATGAAAGGGAGGGACTGTAAAATAGTTTTATATATTACAGAAATGCTGTCTTAAGTTCTCGAGACTGAGCAATATTTTTTCAGGTATAGAGGTAGGTGGGAGGTGAGGAAAATTGGACAGGTTCTGTTTAACAAAGTTTCTAATTTGAAGGTAGTAAAAGAAATGTGTTGCTGGTAAGTTAAATTTGGAGTGTAATTGTTCGTCGCATGCAAACACATTGTCTATGTAAAGATCTCTAAGTGATTTAATCCCAGATGTTTTCCAGGTATTAAAAACTGTGTACATTTGAGAGGGTGGGAAAAGGTGGTTCTCATGCAGAGGTGCCACAGATAAAAGCTTCTCTTTCTTAAAATACTTCCTATATTGGTTCCATATTCTGATTGAGTGAAGCACAATTGGGTTGTTAGTATATTGGCAATAACTTGTATTTATTGGGGTACAAAGTAAGGAATTTATAGAAGTACTGCAGGATTTTATTTCTATTGCGGACCAAGCCTGTGTATGTTTGTCTATTTCTGTCCATGTCCAGGTTTTTATAGTTTGTATGTTTGCTGCCCAGTAATAAAATTGAAAGTTAGGTAGAGCCATACCATCTTCTGCCTTAGGTCGTTGTTGGGTCGCCCTTTTGATAAGTGGATGTTTTGAATTCCAAATAAATGAGGTTATGGTTGAGTCTAATTTCTTAAAAAATAATCTATTGATTTTGTCACAAGGACGACAAAGAGACACTGGAAAGGTTTGGGCCAGTCACCCGTATAATATTTCCCGGCTACAAAATCTATCAAAAAGAACAGACATGTTCACACTACTGAGTCCAAAACAGAACTGACTTGCTGCCTTAAAATGGCAGCCTTTAAATGCAAGTAGAGGAAGTGATGTCATCAGGGCGGAACCGGCAGTGATGTCATTGGTTACCTCGGAACCAGGCAGGACTTTCCGAGAATGGTCTGCAAGGAATTGAGAGAATCAGAGCACTTCACCGCCCCCTGGTCAGTCGTGGAATTACTTTTATTCAAGCCCTTTAGTTGTCCCCCTAATCGCACGTATGTGACAAGGCCCCTCCTTCAGCCCAGACGCCTCAGGTCGGGCATCCTGCACAGAGAGGTCATGAACGCGAGAGAGAGAGTATCATTGTTGGTGTGGAGAGAGCCCTTCCGATGAATGAGTGAAAAACTTATAAGGTTGCAGATCAAGAAACCACCTAGTGACTCTGAGGTTCAACTCCTTGTGTAGGGCCACCCACTGCAACTCATGACCCAAGAGGTAGTAACGCAACTGTGTAATCGCCCATTTGATCGCAAGAGCCTCTCTTTCCACCGCCACATACCTGGTCTCCCGATCCATCAATTTCCGACTCAGGAACATGATGGGGTGTTCAGCACCATCAACGCTTTGGCTCAGCACTGCTCCTAGGCCTGTGTCCAAAGCGTCCATCTGGAGAATAAAAGTAAACGAAAAGTTAGGTGCTTTCAAAACTGGTGCCAATGTCAAGGCCTGTTTTAAGTCACTGAATGCAGCTTCTGTCATGTCGGTCCATACCACAGTGTTAGGGGCCCTCTTCTTTGTTAAATCACTCAAGGGCGCAGCTCTCTCTCTCTCGGCTAAACCGAGAAATGCTTGGACATGCCGTGTGGTTCGTGGATGAGGCCAATTCAAAATGGCATCTACTTTAGACCACTGTGGCTTCACAGTACTACGACACACCAGGTAGCCTAAATATTTAGCTTCGTTCAACCCAAAAAATAATTTTTCTGGATTGATCCGAACACCGGCCTCACCCAGTGTCCGCAATACCACTCAGACGTGCTTTAGGTGCTCCTTCCATGTGCTGAAATAGATGACTATGTCATCCAGATAGGCAACACTATACGTGTTATGGGAGCGGAGCATTTTGTCCACCAGACGCTGGAAAGTCACAGGAGCCCCATGTAACCAGAATGGAAGGACTTGATACTGCCACTGTCCACTAGGGGTGCTAAATGCTGTCTTGATCTTTGCGGAGTCCGTTAAAGGAACTTGCCAGTGCCCTTTGTCATGTGGTCAAATATTCTGCCTGTCTAAGCCTCTCAAGAAGGTCATCCACTCGAGGCATTGAATAAGCATCAAATTGGGAGACCTGATTAAGTCGACGGAAGTCATTGCAAAACCTCCAACTTCCGTCGGCTTACTAAGCAAGACTATTGGGCTGCACCAGGGACTATAACTTTCCTGTGTTACACCTATGTCCAGCATGCGCTTGATTTCATGCTCCACTTCAGCCTTCTTTGCCTCGGGAAGATGATAGGGGCACTCTCGGACTGTAACTCTGGGTTCGGTCACAATGTTGTGGGCGATCAGAGAGGTCCTTTTGGGTTTTTCGTCTACCACCTCCGGGACAGACAAGATAACTACTTCAAGTTCTCATTCTGTCTTGTGTTTAAGTCTGACCCAAAGTTAAGTATACTTGTCTGAGCAAAGAATGAGCGGGGCTGGCCAGAGGAGTGATCGGGATCCCTTTCCTTCCACGGTTTCAGCAAATTCATGTGATATATTTGCTCGCTTGGCCGACGATTGGGCTGTTTCTCCAAATAGTTAACAAGCCCTTTCCTCTCCTTAACTTTGTATGGTCCATGCCAATGGGCTAGTAGTTTAGATTGAGAGGTGGGAACCAACACCATGACACGATCCCCCGGCTGGAGCTCCCGGAAAGTCATGCCATGGTCATAATAGCGGGCCTGTGCTGCTTGCGCTTCCTCCATGTGATTTTTTAATACAGGTCGAATTTTCCCAAATCTATCGCGTAACTGCGCAATATATTCTAATATATTAGTCAAGGGAAGAGCCTTTCCTTCCCAAACTTCTTTTAAAATGTCCAGTATACCCTGGGGTTGTCGTCCGTATAATAATTTAAAGGGCGAGAACCCCTTCAAGGCTTGAGGGACTTCCCTATAGGCAAAAAGAACGAGGGGGAGGAGTTGACTTCAATTCCTCCCGTCCTTGCTGACCACCTTGCAAAGCATCTGTTTGAGAGTGTGTTTAAATCTCTCAACTAGACAGTCAGTTTGAGGATGATACACTGCAGTCTTTAAGTGCTTTATTTTAAGTAACTTGGCTGTTTCCTTGAATGTCTCCGAGGTAAACGGCGTCCTTTGATCTGTAAGGACTTCCTTCGGGATGCCGTCTCATGCAAAGACCCCTACCAGTTCCTGTGAGATAGCTTTGGACGAAGCTGAGCGCAATGGAACAGCTTCTGGATATCAGTTTGCATAATCTAAGAGGACTAATGTATACTTATGTCCTTGGGCTGAGGGCTTCTGGAGTCCCACTATATCGACCCCTATTGTCTCAAAAGGGATGTCAATTAAGGGAAGGCAAACGAGAGGAGCACGGGCCCTCCTAGGAATTTGCTGCAATTGACACTCTGGGCAAGAGATACAAAAACAGCGAACCTCCTCGTTAATTCTCAGCCAATAAAATCGGAGCTTGATACGCTTTGTCTCCTCGGTGCCCAGATGGCCTCCTAGGAGGTGGGCGTGTGCTAACTCACAGACCTGCCGCCGGAAGGTCCATGGGATTAGCAACAACTTCCGTACCTCCCCCTCATGCTCGCCGACCCGATATAATAAATCATTTTCTATAACAAAGTGGGGCCCCTGTGGCATGGGCTGATGGGTGCGTTGGCCGTTGACGAGTACTACTGCATTCTTCGCAAAAATCAGGGAGTCGTCATTCCATTGCTCCCTTTTAAATGAGCCAGCGTTTCCTTAAATTGAAAACTTTTTTCTGAGAGAGGATCCAGTCAGACCTCAAGGGGTGGGGAATCATCCCGATTTGTCGAGACGCGATCTGGTGACGTAATGGCCTGCGATGGACCGGGGACCTTCCCATCCACCTCGTGGCCCATCATACCTCTCTCTGCCAGCATGGAGACAACATGCGATGTTTTATTCCCCTCCGTTTCTAGGCCTAAATTAGGTTTGGGAGTGTTCAGTACTACACCGCTTTTACTATTAGACCAGTCCCACCCTAGAATCACTGCAAAAGGTGCATTTGAGAGGATACTGGTCTTTTATTTTATCCACTGTCACAGCAGTATATACCGGCGATCAATAATGGAAATGTTGCTGCCAGAATCGAAGGGGACTTCTACCTTAAATCCGTTAACAACTACCACTCCTGTATGAGCCACTGACAGGGGGTTTGAAAGCGCACACAATCCACCTCCCTCTCTCCACTTGCATTCCACCTTGTCCCCAAGTGAGTTGCACGCCCGTGGACCCGGGTACTCCGGTGCAAAATCGGGTTTATGTCGAGAGGGCAGATTAGTAGGGACATAATCTCTATAGCATTCGCTAAAGGACCGTTCTGCTCTCCCAGATTGTAAGGCTGTCCTAGATGTTTCCATGAGTCTGATGAGCTCGTTCATATTAGAATATTCTCCCCAGACCGGCTAGGTGAAATGGTCAGGAAGGTTATTTATAAGGATAAAGCAGGCTACATTTATCACAATTTGAAAGGTGGAGCACTCGAAGGGTCTTAACCACTCTGCCACCGTTTCCCAAAGCGCATCAGCCAGCTCTTGGGTAGATCTCTCAAGATCCAGCTTCCATGCCTGCAAAACCCTCACCTGCTGGTCTGGGGAAACCCCAGTTTTCTCTAAGACCTTGGCCCCATTGGGGAGGGCAGCCCTCTCCTCCAAGAGAGCATAATAAGTCCCTGTCGCTTCCCCCACAGAGACCAGCCCACTTCTGTGTGTCTCATCGACACTCTCCCTATATATTTTATGTGGCCCAGAACTAGACAAAGGGAGCAGAGTCTGCACCAGTTCTTTCCGAAATCCGGGATGAACCCCCCCCCCCCACCCACCCAGAGACTCGGCCCTGGTACTCTCACCTGGTCATAATTCAGGTTCGGTCCCATTTCCTTCTGGGTTTCTTGCATCCTGCCGACTACGCCACTGTAACAAGAACGACAAAGAGACATTGTAAAGGTTTGGGGCAGCCAACCATATAATATTTCCCGGCTGCAAAATCTATCAAAAAGAACAGACATGTTCACACTACTGAGTCCAAAACAGAACTGGCTTGCTGCCTTAAAATGGCAGCCTTTAAATGCAAGTAGAGGAAGTGATGTCATCAGGGCCGGAACCAGAAGTGACGTCATTGGTTGCCTTAGAACCAGACAGGAATTCCCGAGAATGGTCTGCAAGGATTGAGAGAGAGAATCTGTGCACTTCACCGTCCCCTGGTCAGGCGTGGGGTTACTTTTATTGAAGCCCTTTAGTTGTCCCCTAATCGCGCGTGTGTGACATTGTATATTGGAACGTTTTGAATTAAGAGGAACTTAGGAAGGATATTCATCTTAAGAATGTTAATTCTTCCAGCTAAAGTGAGATGAAGGGTTGACCATCTATGCAAGTCTTGCTTAATTTTTTCCATACAGACGGCAAAATTTTGTTGATAAAGAGCTTTATATTTACTTGTGATGTTTACCCCTAGGTATTTAAACTGGTCTGCGATGATAAAAGGGAAGTTGTCCAATCTAATATTGTATGCTTGAGAATTTACTGGGAAGAGCACACTTTTATTCAAATTGATTCTGAGACCAGAAATCTTTTGAAATTCTGTTAGTGCTGTTAGGACTGCAGGCACAGTTGGGTCTGATATATAAATTACCATATCATCTGCATACAGAGAAACATTCTGTTCCAGTCCTTCTCTGATAATCCCCTTTATCTCAATAGCATTTCGACAGTGAATTGCGAGTATCTCAATGGCGATTGCAAAAAGCAGTGGTGACAAGGGGCATCCTTGTCTGGTACCACACTGTAGTTTAAAGTAGTCTGAATTGATGTTGTTAATACAAAAATGTTGGTATACAGTAATTTGATCCATGCACAAATGTTCGGGCCAAACCCAAATTTCTCCAATGTAGTGAAAAGGTAGTTCCATTCAACCATGTCAAATGCTTTTTCTGTATCCAATGATAATAATATCTCCGGGGTGTTTGACTTTGTTGGTGAGTATATTATAATTAAACAGGCGTTGAAGATTGGAAGCTAAGTATCTGCCTTTAATAAATCCAGTTTGTTCTTGTGATATTACCGAAGGTAGCACTTTCTCCATCCTTCTAGCTAGGACTTTGGAGAGTATCTTAACATCAGTAATTAGAGGTGAGATTGGTCTGTATGATGCACATTTTAATAAATCCTTATTTTCTTTAGGAAAGACAGTAATTAATGCTTGGCAAAAAGTTTGAGGTAGAATTTTAATTTCTCTAGCTACTGTAAATGTTGCTAATAGAAGGGGAGCTAGCTGAGTGGAGAATTTCTTATAAAATTTGGCAGGGTAGCCATCAGGGTTTGTTGCTTTCCCACTCTGCAGTGAGTTTATAGCATCTAGTGATTCTGATAGTACCCAAGGTTTTTTCAATTCCTCTGCCCTAAGAGTATATATTTGTGGTATCTGTAATGTGTCCAGAAATGCCTTAGATTGTGCCTTCTCTTTTTTAATCTCAGTAGTGTATAAGGATTTATAATAGTCTCTAAATGTGTGCATTATATTTTTATGGTCAATGATTTTGTCTCTGTTTGTGCTGGTGATTGCTGGGATTGCATAGCGAACTTCTTGCTTGTGGATTTGTTGAGCTAAGATCTTATTAGCTTTCTCTCCATGTTCATAGTAATGATGTCTTGATTTAAGTATGAGTTGTTCAGTTTCTTTAGTTGTTAAGAGGTTGAGATCTGAATGCAGAGCCTGCCTTTTCCTATGAAGCGTCTCACTTGGACACCTGGCATGTTCTTGATCTATTCTAGTAATTTCGTTGATTAACTCTGATACCTTCTTGGTTTCCAATTTATTTTTGTGGGAAAGATATGAGATAATCTGTCATCTTAAGAAGGCCTTCAGGGTTTCCCAGAGTGTTCCTGCAGAAACATCTGAGGTTGTATTAGTCTCTAAAAAAAATTAATTTGCTTGGAAATTACTTCTGCACAGTTCTCACCTGCTAATAAAAATGGATTAAGACGCCATCTGTAGATGAGTATGTGGGGCATAGTGATTTTAGCTCCAAAATCAAGGGGGCATGGTCAGAAATAACAATAGCGTCGTACTTGCAAGATTTAATCATAGGCAAGAAATTGTTACCTACAAAGAAATAATCAATTCTTGAGTAGCAATGATGCACTGGTGAGTAGAAGGAATATGCTTCTGAGGTTGGGTTTTGAAATCTCCAGGGTCTGATAAGTTGTGGTCAGTTACAAACTGTGTAATTGTCTTTGCGGTGTTAGATGTCATTGCCCCTGTGGCAGGAGACCTATCTAGATCTGGATTTAAAACACAATTAAAGTCCCTAGCCATTATAATTTTATGAGTGTTCACATTGGGAATGGATGCAAATACATTTTGCATGAATTACCTATCATCGACATTGGGTGCATAAATATTTATTAAAATCACTTTACAGTTAAATAAATTACCTATGACAATCGCATATCTTCAGTCAACTACTGTACAGTCTGTTCACCTATGACTGTGTAGCAAAGCATGAGGCAAAAGGCAACTGTCATCTCCAAATGTGTGAAAAGTGGCCACAAGGGTTAGTTTGTGAACAGTTTATGCAGAAACATATGTGCTCAATGGCATGTTACCTTTCACACTGTTGAAGTTAAACAGTTCCATGATTTTGCTGATTTTAAGATGCAGACAATTCTCTATGCACCAAGAAACAAACTTCTCTATCTGACTCCTATACTCTGTCTCATCCCTTTAATCAATACACCCCATTAAGTGCAGAACCATCCAAGAATTTGTACATGTGACATGATCTAGAGGCCTCGCACAAAAATGTTGCGCATGCCCGTTTCCACGCTCACATTGCAATGTATAAAAACTAAACTTGGCATAAAGCCACACACATTTTCACGCCAGCTCAGTCCCTGACATACACAAATTTTCCGCTCAGTTTTGCAAACTGGAGGCACCCAGCATCAAAGCAGTGCTATTATTCCAGTGTGGTTTCCCTTTTTTTTTTTTAGATCCACATCCCTGACGCGGCTTTATCAAATGCACATTAATTAACCGCATATCATTTATTAGTTTAAGGCATCTGATTGTAATTAACCTGTAACAATATAATGGTCCACGGAATGGCCAGACTATTCCAAATACCATAGCTGCTTTAGCGTTGTTACTCTCATTGCACCACTAGGAGTATTTATCCCACTGGTCGGAAAGAGAATTATCGGGATACAGCATCTAGCACACGCTGCCTCAGCCATGTGCAGTCTATTTGAACATCGCCCATACAGTACGGCAAATGCTTCAGAGCCATTCCTGCAGGGACCTCACGGTTCAGAAACAATTTCATCCCAAGAACTATAAACGCACTCAATCAGTCCATCAAGTGCTCCCGATAGAACAGTTTGTACTTAAGTACAATCACCTCACTGTAAACTTGCGATACAGTTATAATATTGCACAACCTGAACCACTTTATAAAGAGTCAATTTAGATTTCCAAGTTTCTTGGAGCTTTTGATATAATTTTTAAGATGAAATGCAGCAAATTGTGTTTATTATATTATACAGATAAAATTTTAACATCATTTAAATAATCTATATTGTTAATAATTAAACATGCGACGACTTGCTGTCATAGTACTAGCAACGAGCTGGCGCCCTGTTCAGGGATTGTTCCTGCCTCGCGCTGTATGCTTGCTGGGATTGGCGTGACCTGGATGGATAGATGGATGGAGTAATTAATCATGTACTACGAAGATACTTCAATGTTCCTTAAAACTTTTGAAGAATCGACGTTCTCAGCTTACAGATGGCTTTACATCCACTACAGAGCTGATTGTGTGGCTATTAGTTACTTGGAGAAAGAAAGTAAGGACAGGAATTGGGGGTTAGTACATTTGAAAGAGACAGTACTGCTGCAATAAATTATTCCATTGAAGGTCTCGCACAGCGCAGCAAGCATCTTGCGGGAGGCAGGAACAGTCTCTGGACAGGGTGCCAGTTCGTCACTATCACTGTGCCATCCATATTTCCATGTTTAATACATGCTTTAATTCCTACCATCATGAAAATGATACATCTTAGTATTTAAATTGTTCAGCGAGCTGTGATGTCATGAATGTAATGCATTCTGTATCCTGTCAGTGGAAGAGAAAGCCAGTTGAAGAAACACATAGTGATTCACACACATAGAGCACATAGAAGAACACATACAAAACAAAGCATGTAATGTGCTACTTTAGTTACGATGGGATTTGAGTAAATTAAACGATTTTAAGATGAAGTTTATGACGTTCTACTTTAATGACAAAAACTATGTGATTAAAGTGGAAATTTCGAGATTAAAGTTGACATTTCGAGCTTTTTTTTCCCCACTGTGTCCCTATTTTTTTTCTTTTCTCTATACCCTAATACTCTTCCATATGACACTCAGACAGTGGACTACGAAATGCTTTTTCACAGTGTCTATGATATCTGACAACTTCTTTTTTGTTTAGGGCACTGTGCAACTTTGTGAACTTGAACTTTCGAATTTCTCCGCCGCTCATTCACTTCCTTTTGTTGCTTATACCACTGTTTAAACCAACAAATAGTACGTTTTTCCTTGCCTCCACTTGGTACTCGCTGAAATTCTTCTATTTTTCCCCCTGTGCTTTTGCCATTGTCTTTTCACAGAATGCTGAACTTAAGGGCTATTTATATTTATTTGCATATTCAAAGAGGCGTAATTCTGGGTGGAGACAGGATGGGATGGCAGGTGCATGCACAGATTTATACATCTGGATTTTTTTGTGCAGACGCACATTTACACTTTTGTCCGTACACCATGTTTAAGTGTGAATTCTACACACGGTGTTATCCATGAGGCCCCTGGTGTTATGTTTGTATTGGAAGGTGTACAAACTGAAGAGAAAAAGAGACAGGCGTGTTCCTTGTGGTGTTCCAGTGTATAGGTTTGCACTCCCATGGGATTAATGTGGGACTCACTGTACTCAATGCATTTGCTTGTAGTGCAGGACTGATTTTTAGTACTTCAGGCAGGAGCAGGTATAATATATAAGCAGTTAGGGTACATGCATTTAATCCGTCTTGCAAGATTGCAGAGCCTGGAGATGGCTTTAAATCCATAGAGGTGGAAACAGCATTAAAAATAGGAGAATGCAAGACTGCAAAACTAACTAAAGGAAAGTGTGACATTTGGCAGTCATTTTTTTATTTAATTGAATTTATTAAAAGCAACTAACATTCCATACGAACAAGTCAAACTTAATAATAATAATAATAATAATAATAATAATAATAATGCATTTTATTTATAGGGTACTTTACATTAGTAGTAAATCTCAAAGTGCTACATAAAAAAGTTTAAACAAAGGCAAAGCAAGATAAAAAAAGAGATAAAACGACAATAATTAGTAGCATTCTTGTTAATAAGCTTTCCTAAATAGAAAAGTCTTTAGCTGTTTTTTAAAACAGCCCACAATCTGCTGTGTTCTCAGGCTCTCTGGTAGGGCATTCCAGAGCTGTGGAGCAGCAGCTGCAAAGGCTCGGTTACCCATTGTATGAAGTTTGGTCACAGGGGGGTGAAGGCGGTAGGTATTTTCAAAATGGAGGTTTTTTGTAGTGGATTGCAGTACAGGTATAAGGAGTTCCTTAAGATATTGTGGAGCATTTCCATGGATGCACTGGTGAGTAAACAAACAGAGTTTGTATTCAATACGGAGGTGAATAGGGAGCAAATGAAGTGACCGAAGGATTGGTGAAATGTGTTCATATTTCTGCACCCTCATCAGGATTCTTGCAGCACTATTTTGAATTTGTTGGAGCTTTTGAAGGCTCTTGCTGAGGATCCCGATGAGGAGTGCATTACAATAATCCAGCCTGGATGAGACAAAGGCATGAACCAGCTTTTCAGCATCACAGAGGGAGAGGTAGGGACAGAGTTTGGCTATGTTTCAGAGATGAAGGAATGCAATTTTACAAAGATGATGGACATGTGTATCAAACGACAGATGGGAGTCTAACTTGACACCCAGATTTGTAACAGAAGGGTAGAAGGTGGTAGGGTCAGAAAAGGAAATACAATTTACAGAGGAACGAAGTTGATAGGGGGTGCCAATTAAAAGAGCTTCAGTTTTAGTGCTGTTCAGCTTGAGGGAGTTCTTGGACATCCAGGCCTCAATCTCATCCAAGCAAGAGGAAAGAGTTGATGGAGGTGTAAAAGAAGTCGAATCCAGCCTGACATAGAGCTGTGTATCATCGGCATAGCAATGGAATGAAACTCCATGCTTACGGATGATGTGACCCAGGGGTAGCATATAGATATTAAAAAGGGGCGGCCCAAGGATTGATCCTTCTGGGACCCCAAAGGTGACAGTGTGGGTACGAGATTTAGCATCCCCCAAGGCCACATACTCAGCCCTATCTGTAAGATAGGACTCGAACCACTCCAAAGCAGTGCCAGAAAGTCCAATTATATAGTGAACATGATGAAGGAGAACATTATGATCTACTGTATCAAATGCAGCTGTGAAGTCCAGGAGGATAAGGAGTGATGCAGAACCCTGGTCAGCAGCCATCAGGAGGTCATTGGTGACTCTGACCAGGGCTGTTTCTGTACTGTGAGAAGTTCGGAAACCAGATTGAAAGTTTTAAAACAGATTTAATTTTTTTAGGTGATCCTGAAGCTGAACCAAAATAACCTTTTCCAAAACCTTAGACAAAAATGGAAGGTTGGAGATCGGACGATAGTTTGCTATCACTTTAGGATCCAAAGAGGATTTTTTTAAATGAGGTCTAATTTTTGCATTTTTCAAGGCCAGTGGAACTTAGCTGCTCTGGAGAGGGTGATTAATGATATCAGCAATATCTGATACATTAGCTTTTACCAGAGGAGTAGTAAAAGGGTCCAATGAACACGTTGATGGCCTCATCCTCTGTATGATGCCCTCAACTTCTTTAACTGTGGTACAGAGGAACTGGGAAAGGCACCCCATTGGCTTTGGTGTAGAAACATCCAGCGATGGAGGGCTGGAGACAGACAATGAGGAGCGGATGATGTCTACCTTAGAGGTGAAATATTCAATTAAATTATTGCACTGCTCCTCTGTGAAATTATTGCAGGTGTAGGTTTGAGGATTGAGTAAATGATTTATCATAGAAAAACGTTGTTTGGAGTTTCCAGGACTGTTGTTGATTAAATTTGAATACTATTGCGATCTGGCAGTGGTCAGTGCTCTGGAGTAGTTTTTTTGGTGTTCCCGATAGGCTAATTTGTGGACTGTTAAACTGGTTGCAAAAAAACGCTCCTCGAGGGCTCGCCCAGCTGTTTTCATCTGTTGAAGCTCACTTGTAAACCACGGGGCAGATTTTACAAAAGAAACCACTCGTGATTTAACTCGGGCATGGGTCTCAAGGATGTTCTGGAGCCCATTGTTGTAGTAATCGACTAATTCATTGACAGAAGAAAGGTGTGGAGCAATAGAGAAGTTCTTAATGTCAGCATTTAAATCATTCGAATATATTTTTTTCAGGCTACTGAAGCGGATGCAGCATTGTGGTTTAGAGTATAGTGAAAATGTGGGTAAATCCATTGAAACAATTTTGTGATCGGAAACACCCAGATCAAGTACTTGGAGGTCAGAGATGAGGACTGAGTCAGTAATGACTAAATCGAGGGAATGGCCCTTGTTGTGAGTGGGGACCTCAACAAGTTGCCTCAGATTTAAGCAGTCCAGGAGCTCTAAGAGCTGGGCAGCAGAATAATTAGAGAGTGTGTCCACATGAATGTTCAGATCTCCAAGAATCAGTACATTTGATGATGTTGTACAGAAAGATGAGAGCAGCTCATTCATTTCCGTAATGAAATCAGGGTGTTGTTTTGGTGGTTGATGAATAAGAAGTATTGTTATAAAAAGTGGATGCTTGCAATTAATTGCCGAACATTCAAAAGTTGAGAATTTAGGAAGGGGGAGAAGTTATAATTGCAAACCTATACGATGGATTACAGCCAGACCACCGCAATGTCCAGAGCTGTGGGCCTTTTTGAGGTAAGTGTTGTGGGCGAAAGAAATTGCAGACTTGACAGCAGGCCGGTAGTATTTTGTTAGTTCTCTTTTATTTCACACTCGGAGTCACAGGAAGTAGAGATTCAGAGAGCACAGTCTGTCGCAGCAGGGCTCTACTGAACCCCGATGAAAATTAAGGGGGAGTCTTATATACTTCTTTATCCCATGATTAGTAAGTTAAGCAATGTCTGAGCTAAGCATTATCTATGTTCCCCAAAACTGATCACAGGACAGACGCTTTACACTTGCACCCTGCAGCCTTGTGACCCTTTTACTGAGTCATTCACTTTGAGGAACTTAACAGAAAAGGCAGTTTGAATCATGTAGAAACCATTTTCCTGAGCCCTTTGCGTAACATATTTTTGTCATTTTATAAATCAAGCCTTTCCTTACTGGCAGGGTTTACAAGCGTTGCTGAAATGAAATTTATTTACCAAACACACAGAGTATGTGGTGTTCAGGAGAACATTCTTCTTCTACAGTGTACCCAGGAGGGCAGGACTCGTTTAAAACAGAGTATACCTCAGATTTATGCCAGGTCTCAGTTAAACAAATAATGTCAATACCCCTGTCTACAATGATTATAAATTAGACAGGCTTTATTTGTCAGGGACTGAATATTAAAAAGTTCGACTTTGATGTTTAGCAAGGTGTTGCTTTTAACCAGAGGACGAAGAAAGGTGAAACACACTCCAGGCTTTCCGTCTCACCTGGACCGCCACTGAGCAGTGTTTTTAGTCTCCGTGGCGATGGTGCTCGGATGGCATGTTGGGGCTGTGACAGAGCGAGTTGCTGCTGACCACAAGGACGGAATGGAGCTCCCGGTCTTGGTGTAAACAAACCGCCAACCAAACCCCCTATGGACGGTAGTGGGGGCGACGGAGGAGTCCAAGTTGTTTGATAACTGTGATGTCTAATGGAAAGCTGTGGTTGTTGAACTCCAACAGTTGCGATGGCAGATACCGAAGCATGCCGGCGAATGGAGGAGATATGATCCCGATGTAAATAGTCGGCTGTAGTCCTTATGTGCACAGTTGGACAGCTGTGGTGCAAATTGCAAAGGACTCCAGAAGCAAGACAATCACCAAGATCCCCAACGACAGAGCCGACATCCAGGAAATGTAATAATGGGCAGAACACTGGTGGATGAAATGCGGGCAGTTTGCAATCGACTCCAGAAGCTTTAGTTCATATGACAACGTTAAGAGGTATTCCGCAAGAAATCCCAAATGCCATCCACAAAAAACTCAAGTGGTATCAGTCAGTATCAGTCAGTTGGAGACCGATATTAGGCTAGCGCCGATGACACAATGCAAACGCTGTAAGGCATTAGCATCTAGCGGCTGTAATTTGCGGTTAAAGTTGTGTATAATATCCAGAAAACAGCTACAATCAAACGACATTCAAGTTATACAAATACTTAAATAATGAATATAGCATGGAGAAGCTGCGAACAGCCAGCGCCAGCGTCCTCTCCCCTGCTAGGAACGTGAAGTAGTCTTGACAAAACTAAATTCAGTTCAACCCCCACCCATGAGTAAGAGAGGAAGGCCAACAGCCAGAGTAAAACTTCTGTTCTCTACTTTAAGCCCATCGGGGATTTCACCAAACACAGCTATTAATGGATTGGGAGTGACTGTGACACCAAGGATGTCTGATAGGCATTTAAAGATTTTGGTCCAGGATGATGTTAATTTGGTGCACGCCCAAAACATATGGCCCAATTAGGCTGCAGCTCGATTGCAACATTCTCAAGTTGGATCTTTCCCTAGAAACATTTTGGACAATTTAACACAAGACAAATGTGCTCGATAAAAGATTTTAAGTTGAATAATTGTATGCTTTGCGCATATGGACTGAATTCTCTGCATGGCTACCTTCCACTCCTTTTCTGAAATGTGGAGCAAGAGATCCTTTCCCCACTGTACTCTGGGATCTTTGAAAGGAGGGGACATTAAAATGCTTTTATACATTATAGAAATGCTGCTTGAGTGTTCAAGACTGATCAATAGAAGTGGGAGGTGAGGTTGCAAAGACATTATCGACTGTATGTACAAATCTCTAAGTGATTTAATCCCATATATTTTCCAAATATTATAAACTATGAAGTTTGAGAAGGTGGGAAAAGGTGGTTATCATGCTGAGGTGCCACAGATAAAAGCTTCTCTTTCTTGAAGTATTTCCTACATTGGTTCCATATTCTGAGTAAATGAAGCACAATTAGGTTGTTAGTATATTGATGATAACTTGTATTTACTGGGGCACAAAGCAAGAAATATAAAGAAGTACTGCAGGATTTTATTTCTATTGTGGACCAAGCCTGTGTGTGTGTTCATCTACAGTATTTGTCTCATTGTCCAAGTTTTTATAGCTTGTATATTTGCCGTACAGTAATAAAACTGAAAGTTAGGTAGAGCCATGCCATGTTCTGTTTGGCAGTGATTTTCAATTGTTATTGATGGCAAGGGACACCATCACACAAGTCGGGCACCTCAGGTTTAAAGCGCCACATGTGTACAGTAACAAAGAGTCATACTGAACTGACATTCTTGCCAAAAATGTCAAAAGTAACAACTAATGCTGAAAGTGAAGCACAGTATAAATGTGTGGATTTTATTTGCTAGGATATACAGCCTTATCACACAGTGTCTGGTGAGAGCTATATTTAACTTGAGCAGTACCTGGTTGACATGGAAACCAAAATTGGAAAATTTGAAGTTTAAAGAAATACTGCCTTATCTGACAACTGTATCATGGCACATGGTAGAAAAAGCCCAAAAACTGAGAAAAATATTGTATATGACATGCTAGAGACAGAAACTGAAAACTCTGAGAAACCCTCTTTCATATCTACTGCCATCTATTATATCAATGAGAGCTATAATCTTGTTTCGAGGGTGCTTTTTGTGACACCATTCAGAGCCAGCACAATTAAAATGGGTGTAAATCTTTTGGAATGGAATGTTCACACATGGAAAATTATATTGTCTTTGTTTCTGACCAAGGAGCAAACACGATCACTGCCTTACACGGCTACACCAAATTAAACTGTAGTGCCCACATTTTTATACATGATTTTCTCAAGTGCTTTTACACCAGCAGTGATGGAGAAAGCATCCAAAGTTGCAAAGCTTTTGGCTAATGAAAAAGAGTTAGTTAGGTATTTCAAACATACTGGACAATAAAGCAAGCTTACAAGGTCACTCAGCCAGTCGTCGGAGGCAAAATGAAACTCTAATTTTAATATACTGGATTCAGTGTTGCAGTAATTTGAGGATTGGCCGCATGAACAAAAAGATATTCACAATTGTGGTCTCTTTTCTGAAACTGTTCAAACATGCATTGACTGATTTAGAATCAGATATTACCATTTTCTAGTGCCTGTCTAGTACCCCCATTGGAAGTGAGACACAAGGAACACTGTAAGGCGGTGTTAAATGAACCTATATTCAGTGAAGTTGAATATGTCTGTGTGAGACATTTTAAAGAAATTGTCAACTAACTGTTTAGCACCAACTCCTAGATAGTGTAAGAATGACAAAATACAAAGGAAAAGGTTGTGATCCTTTGAAACAATTTGCAAAAATAAGTAATCACAAAGAACTGAGTCTACACACTTAAGCAGGCAATGAACTGAGGAGAAATGGCAGGTAGGTCAGTTTTATAGTAGGAAGGCAGGAAGGGTGTGTTTTAGAGCAGGGAGTGGAAATGAGGTCAGGATTGAGGCGAAAATTATGTTTTTACGCGGGTTTTCAATCTGGAGGTCTGTAGAAAAAGAACAGTCATTAGTGCTCATTGCCAACCCTCAGTCATCCCGTGATTGCCTCCGAAGCACACGTGTGTGACAATAGGTTATACTTTATTTGTCCCCAAGGGGAAATTTAAATTTTACAGATCCACTAACTCCACAAAGTAGCAACATTGCTCAGCTCAAAGTTTTTCCTTCTATATCTTTTTTTTATTTTATATCTATATGTAGAGGAGGGAGAGGAGGAGCGCAACAGCACAGGAACAAGAAGAGATTTGTAATAATTTGAAATAATCGTGCCTTAATGCAACTGAACTTTATCAAAGTGCGGTGAAGTTCACTACACAAGTTTTAATGATGCCATCTTTTGTCCTAGAGCTAGCAAGCAGTCAAGGAGATGCCAGTGCATTCACAGTAGTTTAGTTGTTTGCAGCGTGCTTTTATTCAAAAGCAAAAATTATTGTGATTTGCAAAAAAAAAACTTACTTTATAAATCTCCAACACCTTTTGAAAGTGGGGAGTGTTTGTTAACAGTGATATGTTGACCAGAAAAGGTTACGTTTTAAGCAAAACTAATATGCGAGGCTTGTACGTAGACGGCACCTACATTCCGTGTCAGAATGTCACATTTTTGTGAAATGAATAGCAATTAATAACATAGATTACTGTATATACTCGTGGATAAGTTCTCCCACGCATAAGTCGGGACTTGATTTTACAGTTTCATTTCTTGTATTTTATAATGTCGGTCGTATAAGTCGAATGCGGAAAACTCAAGCTATTGGTACAAGGAATTATAATATGCTAACGCCCACCTGAGAGAGTAACCATGGAGCACACTACCTTTTTTTTTTTCTATGTGGGTGTGGCAATGCGCTGTATCAGTATATGTGTATATGTGCTTGAACCAGCCTTACACTCCTGCATCAACAGTGTGTGCTCCTAACCTCTCTCTCTCTTTCTATTGTGCCTATGTGACCACATGGTAATACCCAACCTATTCCGAAGCAATGTTTGCACTAATTTGTGTTTTTTGTACCTCACACCCTCATACACCTTTATCATAAGAGCATCCCTTATCTACGATGGAGCATTCGATCAGAAGAAAATACTGTATGAATATGGTTTTAAATTAACCATCGTTGAAGTTGTTAAAGAAATTGGTAACTGCACTGCTGCAACAAAATTCGATGGCGTCTGAGAAACTGATGCGAGATTGGAAGAGGCAAGAAGATGTACAAAAAAAACATTAAGTGTCGCATTTTTGAATGGCGTATAAGTTGGGGTCTGATTTTATGATCGATTTTTCAGGTTTCAAGACCCGACTTATCATGAGTATATATGGTATACTTTATTTCCATTTGAAATACTAAGCGGTTGCCTATTTACAAAGCCATAACAACACATTGTTTACACTGCTCTTTTCTGTTCCTTTCTGAGAAAAATATGCGTAAATTTCTGCTCAGAAATTATTATTTAATTCCCATCAGAAATCTGTATTAAATACTGATGAAGTAGAATTGTCACAAAAAGGTGAAAAAAACAACTGGACCAAAGTGGGAAAAATTTCAGCCACCTCCTTGTACACAATTGTGTTAATCAGGCTTATCAACCAAGCATGACATTTTCCTTTATGGAAGCAATGTGTTTCTGTGGGCAGGAGTAGGATAAATGAGGCCAAGTGTATGCAGAAGCGGGAGGGCATGGTTTTAAAAAATCAGTTTTGCGCAGACCTCTACTCCAGTGTTGTTCACATCTGTATCAGAAACACTGTCCCCGAGTCTGTTATCCTGGACACCACAGGCTCATCCACCTGCATATCTTTTAGTTTACCCATTAACCAGGATAGCTGGATGGTACTGAAGACACTGGAGAAATCAAAAAACATAATTCTTACAGTGCTGCCAGCTTTATCCAGGTGAAAGTAAACCTTGTGGAGAAGAGAACTCATACAGTCCAGGATCATCCTCTAAGCGGTCTTCATGATGTGAGGCATAGGGGCTACTCATCTGCAGTCATTAGGTGAAGAGGCACCTGCCTTATTTGGAACAGGAGCAATGTAGGATGTTTTCAAAAGCAGTGGCACTTCCTGATACCTTAGGGACAGGCTGAACAGATGACAGACGACACCACAAAGTTGGTCAGCACAGTAATTATTGTGCAAAACCAAAGTTAGACTTTCTAATTTCACTGGTTTCATAGTCTCTAACTTGCTCTGCATGTGTTTAGCCTCAACGTTTGTAAACGTCTTTATGAAGTTCCACTTTCTTTTACTCATTGTCTTTTAATTCTGAGCCGGATTGGACGTGATTTTTTTCAATTCCACTTGTTCCTGGCTGATAATTACTTTCCTTATTTTCTGAATTTGCACCTCGATTATTCTTTTTTGCTCTTTTTTCTGTCCAACGCATTTGAGTCTCTTTTCTACACGCCCGATTGGACATGCTTTTTTTTCCAATTCACTTGTTCCGGGCTGATCATCACGTTCCTTATTTTCTAAATTTGCACCTAGATTATTGTTTTTCTTTATAGCATTTGTTTCTCTCCATCGCTTTTGGGTCTCTGTTCTCCACGCTTTTCTTTCTTCTTCGTTTAATCGTCGATGTTTCATTTCTACCCTATTTATTTCTACCGTATTGACCTTATATACTTTATATGCACTGAGAGCCCTGGAGCTGTGTGTGCTGCGTGCCTGCCTTTACACTACTGATTTGTTTTTTTGATATTGTTTGTAAGTAGGGTGTGTCTTGCAAGACTCTCGTTCTATGTTCCCGTGAGACGCACCGTGGCAGGTCTCTTTCGTCTCGCGGGTCTTTAAATTATCTTCCGAGAAGATCACGTATAATAGACTATCAGGACAGGGGACAGGATTTCTTTTTATAATAGAGAGATTATTATACTACTACTAGTAGTAGTAGTAGTTGCACTTTATATTATTTTCTTTATTATTAGTAGTGGTGGTAGTTGTGGTTGTAGTAGTAATAAAATTGTCTTTACTGTTGTAAAAAAAAAAAAGAAATGCTAACTTTTACAAGTACTATAAATTTACACCGGCTGTTACATACACAAATCAAAGGTATGTTTTTATTGTATAATATTAACAATAAGAGCAGCTCACTACTCAAAATGGTAAATTTGCTGGGGAGCTGGTTTCGAACTCGCAACCTCTGGATTATAAGTCAGTAGTTCTTACCACTTCACCACGGAAGCTGTCGTATTGTACTTGTACCTTTTGTGAAAGTTTTTATTTGATATTTGGCCATCAGCCTTCACACATTATACAGTTCATGTCTACATTTTGTCATTTATTACTAAAACATGAAAACGTTTCTGTTTTAACGATGTGTTTACATAAATTGTTGTAGACACAGAACACACATGAAATTATTTACTCTATATAGTTCTAGGTAGCTCATTCCCAGATAATCAATCAAGGCAGGACCTGGGACAACAGTGGGGGGGGGCAGGTGTAATAGCAGGCTGCTTGCTTCTTGGTCTTATCGACACATTTACAAGACAAAAGATGCTGACGGAGAGGAGTGAAAAGATTTAAGGTGGGCCGGAAGTACGTGTTTTTTCGTAGGCTCTGGTAATTCTAGTGTTAATACACTCAGGGAATATATACTGGTAAAGCTGAAATTTTGACATTTTCCAGTTATGCTCTAATTCTAAACATCCTGTATAAGAGGATGTCTACTATCCTTCAAGCATTGTGAATAGCTTTTTAATTTGAGCACATTTTCTTTGATAAGAACTTCTCAATAAGAAGCCCATTTTCAGAGTTGAGTTGTGGATATTTCTAGTGTAATCTGATCTAATGAGATAAGTATTAAAATAATTAATTGCTGTTGTTTAGGTCTTTCCGTTTAGATTCTTATTTGTGCAAATCATAAGTATTTATAGAAAATATTACTGTTACACATGCCTTATGTTGGCTACAATACACAGTAGTAGCTGATTTTGTGTCAGTAGCAAAGTGTACTTTCCCAGATATTTTTTCAAATGCATTTTGTGGATAAGTCAGAAAAAATTCTGAAAGGGGTCCTACATAGTTTGCATTCTCAAAAGATGTCTATGAAATCTCATTCACTAATGCCATCAAACCCTATAGAATGTATTAATTAAACACTTCTTTTTCAGCATGTAGACCTTTAGGCAGAAATCACACTTTTTCTCATGCTTCTGGTCATTTCGGATCAAAGAAATATAATAATGCATATTCTTTCTCCATGAAGAACCTTCTTTTCTGAACAATGTCTAAGTCTATAAGCACACTCACTGATCTGTAATCTATTTTTCTGTCAGCACCTGATATATACAGTATATAACTTAATTCCTTCTGTCTGAAAAAGAGTATTGTCCAAAACCATTTATGTTGTATTAAGAAATACCTGAATCCTGCCACACTCGTTCGTCTCCATTAACTCAGTTTACAGTGCATCCGGAAAGTATTCACAGCACATCACTTTTTCCACATTTTGTTATGTTACAGCCTTATTCCAAAATGGATTAAATTCATTTTTTTTAAATATTATTGATTAGATCCTGCCAGGTTTTGAAAAAGTTCTGTACAGATCCTCTGAGAATTTGATTTTTTCCAATTTCAAATAATATAAAACATCGGTTTCCCACTGACTTAAAAAAGGAGAATTAGGATTCTTCCAGTTTAGCAAATAAGTCTGCGTGCCAAAAGTGTAGTGAATGCAATCACAGTTTGTTTGTCCTTCTCCACTTTAAACCCATCTGGAAGAACACCAAACACAGCTGTTAATGGGTTAGGAGGGATTGGGACACGAAGGCGGTCTGAGAGGCACTTAAAAATGTTGGTCCAAAATTATGTTAATTTGGTGTGGGCCCAACCCAGTGAGGCTGGGACTTGATTGCAGCGTTCGCAGGTTGGATCTTGCTCTGGAAACATTTTGGACAGTTTTTTTTTTATTATTTTATTAATTTTATTGTAATCATTCCATATAAATAGATCAATTTTTACAAAAAATAGGATTGAAAACAAATCAAACCCTACCCCCGAGAAAGAGAGCATGGCCAAAGGAGTAATACTTAAAGCTTGTAAACATACCTAAATTGTTGAGTTTAATAGCGCAATAAAGATAAATGGAGAAGAAAAAGAAATGCGGAGATAATTATTTCTTCTTATTCTAAAATATTATTGATTAGATCCTGCCAGGTTTTGAAAAAGTTCTGTATAGATCCTCTAACTGAGAATTTGATTTTTTCCAATTTCAAATAATAAAAAACATTGGTTTCCCACTGACTTATAAGAGGAGAGTTAGGATTCTTCCAATTTAACAAAATAAGTCTGCGTGTCAAAAGTGTAGTGAATGCAATCACAGTTTGCTTGTCCTTCTCCACTTCAAATCCATCTGGAAGAACACTAAACACAGCTATTAATGGGTTAGGAGGGATTGTGACACCAAGGCTGTCAGAAAGGCACTTAAAAATTTTGGTCCAAAATGATGTTAATTTGGTGCAGGCCCAAAACATGTGACCCAGTGAGGCAGGAGCTTGGTTGCAGCATTCGCAGGTTGGATCTTGCCCTGGAAATATTTTGGACAGTTTTAAGCGAGACAGATGAGCTCGATATATAATTTTTAGTTGAATAATTGTATGCTTTGCGCATATGGAGCTTGAGTGAATTCTCTGCATTGCTATCTTCCACTCCTTTTCTAATATATTAATTAAGAGATCTTTTTCCCATTGTCCTCTTGGATCTTTGAAAGGAAGGGACTCTAATAAAATTTTATATATTGCAGAAATGGTGTCTAATTCCTCGAAATTGAGCAGTATTTTTTCCAGCATGGTGGAGGGTACGAGATGAGGAAAATCGGGCAGGTTCTGTTTAACAGAGTTTCTAATTTGAAGATAGTGAAAGAAATGTGTAGCTGGAAGGTTAAATTTGGAATGTAATTGTTCAAAAGATGCAAAGATATTGCCTATATAAAGATCTCTGAGCAATTTAATCCCAAATGTTTTCCACATATTAAAAACTAGATATGTTTGTGAGGGTTGAAAGAGGTGGTTCTCCTGCAGAGGTGCCATCTTAAAATGCTTTCTAAATTGGTTCCATGTTCTGAGTGAATGAAGCACAATTGGGTTATTAGTATATTTGTGATAACTTGCATTTATTGAAGCGCAAAGCAGGGAATATAAAGAAGTACTTCAGGATTTTACTTCTATTGCGGACCAAGCCTGTGTATGTTCATTTATTTGTGTCCAGGTTTTTATAGCTTGTATGTTTGCTGCCCAGTAATAAAACTGAAAATTAGGTAGAGCCATGCCACCTTCTGCCTGAGGTCTTTGTAGGGTTGCTCTTCAGATATGTGAATGTTTTGAGTTCCAAATAAATGAGGTTATGGTTAAATCTAATTGCTTAAAAAATTATTTATTGATGTATATTGGAATGTTTTGAAATAAAAAAAGAAGCTTAGGAAGGATATTCATCTTAACAACGTTAATTCTTCCAGCTAGAGTGAGATGAAGGGTTGACCATCCATGCAAGTCTTGCTTAATTTTTTCCATACAGACAGCGAACTTTTGTTGATAAAGAGCTTTGTGTGCTTTGATATTTACCCCCCCAGGTATTTAAACGGAAATACGTACCGGCAGGCCAAGCAGAATGCGGCTTTGGTGGTTGCTGAGGCAAAAACTCGGCCGTGGGAGGAGTTTCCTGCCCCAAGTGGAGGAGTCCAAGTATCTCGGAGTCTTGTTCACAAGTGAGGGAAGAATGGAGCGTGAGGTCGACAGGCACATCGGTGCAGCGTCCTCAGTGGTGAGGGCTCTGCATCGGTCTGTCGTGGTGAAAAAGGAGCTGAGCCGTAAGCCAAAGCTCTCAATTTACCAGTCGATCTACGCTCCTACTCTCACGTATGGTCATGAGTTTTGGGTAGTGACCGAAAGAACGAGATCGCGAATACAAGCGGCTGAAATGAGTTTCCTCCGCAGGGTGTCTGAGCTTTCCCTTAAAGATAGGGTGAGAAGCTCAGTCATCCGGGAGGGGCTCAGAGTACAGTGATCCCTCGCTATATCGCGCTTCGCCTTTCGCGGCTTCACTCTATCGCGGATTTTATATGTAAGCATATTTAAATATATATTGCAGATTTTTTGCTGGTTCGCGGATTTCTGAGGACAATGGGTCTTTTAATTTCTGGTACATGCTGCCTCAGTTGGTTTGCCCAGTTGATTTCATACAAGGGACGCTATTGGCAGATGGCTGAGAAGCTACCCAACTTACTTTTCTCTCTCTCTCTCTTGCGCTGACTTTCTATGATCCTGACGTAGGGGGATTGAGCAGGGGGGCTGTTCGCACACCTAGAAGATACGGACGCTCGTCTAAAAATGCTGAAAGATTATCTTCACGTTGCTACCTTCTGTGTGCAGCTGCTTCGTGAAGCGACATGCTGCACGGTGCTTCACATACTTAAACGCTCAAAGGGCACGTATTGATTTTTGACTGTTTGTTTTTGCTCTGTCTCTCTCTCTCTCTCTCTCTCTCTCTCTCTCTCTCTCTCTCTCTCTCTGCTCCTGACGGAGGGGGTGTGAGCTGCCGCCTTCAACAGCTTTGTACCGGCGGTGCTTCGCATACTTAAAAGCCAAACAGCCCTATTGATTTGTTTGCTTTCCTCTGTCTCTCTGACATCTGCTCCTGACGCGCACTCCTTTGAAGAGGAAGATATGTTTGCATTCTTTTAATTGTGAGACAGAACTGTCATCTCTGTCTTGTCATGGAGCACAGTTTAAACTTTTGAAAAAGAGACAAATGTTTGTTTGCAGTGTTTGAATAACGTTCCTGTCTCTCTACAACCTCCTGTGTTTCTGCGCAAATCTGTGATCCAAGCATGACAATATAAAAATAACCATATAAACATATGGTTTCTACTTCGCGGATTTTCTTATTTCGCGGGTGGCTCTGGAACGCAACCCCCGCGATGGAGGAGGGATTACTGTACAGCCGCTCCTCCTCCGCATCAAGAGGAGTCAGATGAGGTGGCTAGGCATCTGATTAGGATGCCTCCTGGACGCCTCCCTGGTGATGTGTTCCGGGCACGTCTAACCAGGAGGAGGCCCCGGGGAAGACCCAGGACACGCTGGTGGGACTGTGTCTCCCGGCTGGCCTGGGAACACCTCGGGATTCTCCCGGAAGAGCTAGAAGAAGTGGCCGGGGAGAGGGAAGTCTGGGCATCTCAGCTCAAGCTGCTGCCCCTGCGACCCGATCTCGGATAAGCGGAAATGGATGGATGGATGGATGGATATTTAAACGGATCTGTAATAATAAAAGAAAAGGTGTCCAATCAGATATTGTATGCTTGAGAATTCACTGGAAAGAGTACACTTTTATTCAGATTAATTCTGAGACCAGAGATCTTTTGAAATTCTGTAAGTGCTGTTAAGATTGCACGCACAGAATTTTGTGGGTCTGATATATACAGTACCATATCATCTGCATATAGAGAAATTTTCTGTTCCAGTCCTTCTCTGATAATCCTTTTTATCTGATAAGCATTTCGACAGTGGTTCAATGGCGATTGCAAATAGCAGTGGTGACAAGGGGCATCCTTGTCTGGTACCACGTTCTAGTTTAAAGTAGTCTGAACAAATGTTGCTAATACAAACTGAAGCTTCTGGATTGGTATACAGTAGTTTGATCCATGCACAAATGTTCGGGCCAAACCCAAATTTCTCTAATGTAGTGAAAAGGTATTTCCATTCAATCATGTCAAATGCTTTTTCTGCATCCAATGATAATAATATTTCTGAGGTGTTTGACTTTGCTGGTGAGTATATTACATTAAACAGGCATCGAAGATTGGAAGATAAGTGTTGACCCTTGATAAATCCAGTTTGATCTTGTGATATTACAGAGGGCAGCACTTTCTCCATCCTTCTAGCTATGATTTTTGAGAGTATCTTAACATCATTATTCAGAAGTGAAATTGGTCTGTATGATGCACATTGTAATAAGTCCTTATTTTGTTAAGGAAAGACAATAATTAATGCTTGGCGAAAAGTTTGAGGTAGAATTTGCTTGTCTCTAGCTTCTGTAAATGTTGCTAATAGCAAGGGAGCTAGCTGAGTGGAGAATTCTTATAAAATTCTGAAGGGTATCCATCAGGGCCTGCTGCTTTCCCGCCTTGAAGTGCATTTTTAGAATCTAGTAATTCTGATAGCGCCAGAGGTTTATCCAGTTCCTCCACACTAAAAGTATCTATTTGTGGTATCTGTAATGTATCCAGAAATACATTAGATTGTGTGTTGTCTTCTTTAAACTCGGTAGAATATAAGGATTTATAGTAGTCTCTAAATGTGTGCATTATATTTTTATGGTCAATGATTATGTCTCCGTTTGTGTTGGTAATTGCTGGGATTTCATTGTGAACTTCTTGCTTGTGGATTTGTTGAGCTTTCTCTCCATGTTCATAGTAATGATGTCTTGATTTATAAATGAGTTGTTCAGTTTCTTTAGTTGTCAAGAGGTTGAGTTCTGAACGCAGAGCCTGCCTTTTCCTATGCAGAGCCTCACTTGGACGCCTGGCATGTTCTTCATCTATTCTAGTAATTTCGCTTCTTAGCTCTAATACTTTCTTGAGCTAGAAGAAGTGGCCGGGGAGAGGGTTTCTAATGTATTCCTGTGGGAAAGATATGAAATAATCTGTCCTCTTGAAAAGGCCTTTAGAGTTTCCCAGAGTATTCCTGCAGAAACCTCTGAAGATGTATTTGTCTCTAGGAAGAAGCTGATTTGTTTGGATATAAATTCTGTACAGTTCTCATCTGCTAATAGAAGCGGGTTAAGACTCCATCTGCGAGGTGAGTGTGTGGGGCATAATGACTTTAGCTCCAAGATCAGAGGTGCATGGTCGGAAATAACAATGGCATCGTACTTGCAAGATTTAATCATAGGCAAGAAATTATTATCTATAAAGAAATAGTCAATTCTTGAGTAGCAATGATGTACTGGTGAGTAGAAAGAAACAAAATTATTGACCATAAAAATATAATGCACACATTTAGAGACTACTATAAATCCTTATATTCTGTAAATGTGTCGATAAGCAGGAAGCAGCCTACTATCACATCCCCCCTACGCCGCACAGTTTTCTCAGCTGAAGTCTGTTTACCTGCGTGTCACTTGCTTAGAGTTGTATAGAGTGAGAAGTCAAGCAAAATGACACATTTTATAAATACTATATCGTTATTTGGAAGACATGCATTTCATGTGTGTTCTGTGTCTACAACAATCTATGTAAACACATTGTTAACACAGAAATGTTTTTCATGTTTTAGTAATAATTGACAAAATGTAGACATGAAGTGTATAATGTATGAAGGCTGAAGTCCAAATATCAAATAAACACTTTCACAAACGGTACAAATATAACAGAGCAAGTGTGCGCTTCTATTCAAGAATATAACTTCAGAAAAAGATCCCGCGTTAGGGTGCGACATTCACACCCCTTTGATACGACCGCTTCGGTGGTGCAACGATATCAACTGTTGACTGATAATCGAAACTTCACGGGTTTGACCCCAGACGAGTCCGTTTTGAGAAGTGAGCTGCTCTTATTCTTATCTATTTTAGAATAAAAACATATGTTTGATTTGAGTCTGTAACTTGTAAAGGTTAGCTTTGTTTTTTTTTATTCAGTTCTCTCAGTCGATAAAATCAAAAAAAAATGTGTTATGTTTTGCTTTATTTAAGTATTTAGTAGATGCACGCATAAAGAAACCATACAGAGGTTGTCCCTGTAACAGTGTTTTTAATCATTTTACTGTAACCAGCAATTGTAATTTAGTTGATATGAATACACCCAAACAAATGCTATTATACTGTAGGAATAAAGAATACAGTGAGAATTACAATAAAAAAAAATAATGTGGCATGTTACTTGTAGTTTTAAAAAGTAAATATATTGTAAAGGGGCTGCACGGTGGCGCAGTGGGTAGCGCTGCTGCCTCGCAGTTTGGGGACCTGGATTCGCTTCCCGGGTCCTCCCTGCATGGAGTTTGCATGTTCTCCCCGTGTCTGCGTGGGTTTCCCCCGGGCGCTTCGGTTTCCTCCCACAGTCCAAAGACATGCAGGTTAGGTGGATTGGCGATTCTAAATTGGCCCTAGTGTGTGCTTGGTGTGTGGGTGTGTTTGTGTGTGTCCTGCGGTGGGATGGCACCCTGCCCGGGATTGGTTCCTGCCTTGTGCCCTGTGTTGGCTGGGATTGGCTCCAGCAGACCCCCGTGACCCTGTGTTCGGATTCAGCGGGTTGGAAAATGGATGGATGGATGGATATATTGTAAAGACCTTATTCACAATGAGATACGTTTTATGGGTTATGAAAGCAGGATTTTTTTTTACCTTAACTACAAAATTTTGCTCCTTAATGCCCATTGTTTACAGTCACAAACATATCCTTCTTCTTATTCGACTTCTTGTCGCCACAGTGAATCATCTTCTTCCATATCTTTCTGTCCTCTGCATCTTGTTCTGTTACACCCATCACCTGCATGTCCTCTCTCACCACATCCATAAACCTTCTCTTAGGCCTTCCTCTTTTTCTCTTGCCTGTTAGCTTTATCCTTAGCATCCTTCTCCCAATATACTCAACATCTCTTCTCTGCACATGTCCAAACCAACACAATCTCGCCTCTCTGACTTTGTCTCCCAACCGTCCAACTTGAGCTGACCCTCTGATGTACTCATTTCTAATCCTATCCATCCTCGTCACACCCAATACAAATCTTAGCATCTCTGCTAAGCATCTCTCTAACTCTGCTACCTCTAGCTCTGTCTCCTGCTTTCTGGTCAGTGCCACCGTCTCCAACTCATATAACATAGCTGGTCTCACTACTGTCCTGTACACCTTCCCTTTCACTCTTGCTGATATCCGTTTGTCACAAATCACTCCTGACACTCTTCTCCACCCATTCCACCCTGTCTGCACTCTCTTTTTCACCTCTCTTCCACAATTCCCATTACTCTGAACTGTTGATCCCAAGTATTTAAACTCATCCACCTTCTCTAACTTTACTCCTTGCATCTTCACCATTCTACTGATCTGCCTGTCATTTACACACATGTATTCTGTCTTGTTCCTACTGACCTTCATTCCTCTCCTCTCTAGAGCATATCTCCACCTCTCCTCAGAGCAAACAATGCATCTGTGGTGCTCTTTATTGGCATGAAACCATACTGCTGCTCACTAATCATCACCTCACTTCTTAACCTAGCTTCCACTACTCTTTCCCATAACTTCATGCTGTGGCTCATCAATTTTATCCCCCTGTAGTTACTACAGTCCTGCACATCCTGCTTATTTTTAAATATCGGCACCATTACACTTCTTCTCCACTCCTCAGGCATCCTCTCACTTTCCAAGATTCCGTTAAACAGTCTGGTTAAAAACTCCACTGCCATCTCTCCTAAACACCTCTATGCTTCCACAGGTATGTCATTTGGACCAACGGCTTTTCCATTCTTCCTCCTCTTTATAGCTGTCCTTACTTCCTCCTTGTTAATCCATTGCACTTCTGGTAATTCTTCACTACCACACAGTGCCTGTCTCACCTTCTCCCTAAACTCAACCTTGCAGTCTTCCTTTTTCAGCTTCCACCATTTTATCCTTGCCTCTGCTCTCACTCTCTTCCTCTTCTTGATCTCCAACATCATCCTACAGACCACCAGCCAATGCTGCATAACTACACTTTTCCCTGCCACCACTTTGCAGTCTTCAATCTCCTTCAGTTTGACTCTTCTGCATAGGATGTAATCTACCTGTGTGCATCTTCCTCCACTCTTGTATGTAACCCTATTTTCCTCCCTCTTCTTAAAATTCATATTCAACACAGCCATGTCCATCATTTTGGCATAATCCACTATCCTCTGACCTTCTTCATTCCTCTCCTTGACCTACCCATCACCTCCTCGTCTCCTCTCTTCCCTTCACCAACATGTCTATTGAAATCCGCTCCAATCACCACTTTCTGTCCCTTGGGTACACTGTTCATCACTCCATCCAACTCACTTCAAAAATCTTTCTCATCTATTGCACACCCAACTTGCGGTGCACCCCATATGCACTAACAACATTCAAGATCACACCTCCAATTTCCAGCTTCATAATCATTACTCTGTCTGACACTCTTTTCACCTCCAAAACACTCTTGACATACCGTTCCTTCAGAATAGCCCTTACTCCATTTGTTCTCCTGTCCACACCATGATAGAACAATTTGAATCCACCTCCGATCCACCTGCCCTTATTCCCCTTCCATTTAGTCTCTTGCACGCACAATATATCAACCTTCCTTCTCTCCATCATATCTTCTAACTCTCTCCCCTTACCAGTCATACTGCCAACATTCAAAATTCCTACCCTGAGTTCCACTCTCTTTACCTTCCTCCTCCTCCTCCTGTCTCCGGACACGTCCCCCCCTCTTCTTCTCCTTATCATTCTTATTTTTCTTCATCTTGTTCGGCCAACAGTAACCCAATTTCCACCAGCACCCTGCTGGCTAACAGTACTGGTGGCGGTCGTTGTTAACCCAGGGCTCGACCGATCTGGTATGAAAATCTGTATTGTCCGCATATTGATTGGGCAATATTTTACAATTTTGGCTGGGATTGCCTCAAGCAGACCCCCATGACCCTGTAGTTAGAATATAGCGGGTTGGATAATGGATGAATGGAAAATTTTACACTGGATGCCCTTCCTGACGTAACCCTCCCCATTTATTCGGGCTTGGGACGAGCATGAAGAAACACACTGGTTTGTGCATCCCCTGTGGCTGGGTTAGTCACAAACATATCCTAATTGCATTAATTTTTTCCTTATCTTTTAACCTTTCATTTTGACTATTTTGCCACTACTTAGCTGTTGTTACTTCTTGGTTTTTACACATTCTATGTAGTTTAGCAAAGAAGCATACTTTCAACAAAAATAATCTTTAATTGGATATTACTTTTCATCTATCCATCCATTTAATTACAAGCTTTTATCTAGATAGCTTGATTGGTAGTTTCATGTTGGACTTGTGTTGTTATGAGTTTGAATGAGTATATAAGTGACCTTGGGAATGAAGCTACATCCTTTCAAGACCTGTTTCCTACCTTGTTTCAAGTGGTTCCAGGATAGGCTTAGATCCCCTATGATCGTGAAGTGAACTAAGTGGGTTTGAGAATGTTATATGTATTGAAGACACAAACTCTATATATTTACAAGCATGTACGTTTTTTTCTTTGATACAGGTTTCTTTTTCCCTCTTTGTATAATTCATTTATATCACAAATCTGTTATCTTTCAGGGACGCAAAACTACCATGGACTGAGTGTCTTCAGTGTGTCGCCTGCAGAGGTCACTATAGAGCCAGGAAAGACTCATGATATTTCTGTGATATTCCAGCCAGACCATGAAAGTTTATATTACTCTGACAGACTTCAGGTGGAACTTGGAGATAAGGTATATAAAATACTTAAGTAGATAAGTATTAAATAAATAGATTAAACTTAACAGTAGTACCCAAGTTTTATTTAGAGAATCTTCATTGTGCTATACCTGAGAAAATAAACATTTTAAAAATTCACATAAATACAGATATTTTTGTTGGTTCACTGTTTAAAATACCCTACCAGCAACAGGATTTTGTATGCTTTAAATACTGACTATAACAATAGCAAGGAGTTTAGAAGCACAAAAGATTAGCTTCCCAACTCTTATTCCTGCATTTTTAAAAAATGAATTTAATGCGAAACTTTCTGCTGCACTGCAAACAACTACTTATATTTATCTGACATCTTCTATCTGAACATACAATGTGTTAAATTTGTGTGAATGTGACAAACTACAATTTATGCCTCCTCATGTTCATTACACATTCCTTTCATAACTATATATACTGTATAAGCTGAGTATACTATGGGCTTACAATAAGTTATTACTTTTAATTAACTCCTCATTATGATCTTACAACCAATATTTTTCCCTTTCTAAATGGCTCACTTCATTTCATCATCTGAAACGTCTTTTTCCTGGTGAGGGTCAACCCAAATTACCCTGTCCCCAGCTATAGATTCCCACTAGGAATTCCCAGGTGAATGCCAGTGGGATGTGCTCGGAGCAGCTCAACTGATTCCTCTCGGTCCAGAGGAGAATTGACTCTACTACAGCCCTCTCACCCTATTGCAGAGTGACGGCTCAGCAGCCTACAAAGAAACCTCATTTCTGCCACTTGCATTTGCAATCTTATTGTTTCAGTCATTACTCTACTCATGACAATAGATTGGTACAGGGGTGTAGATCAACTGGTACTCTGACAGTTTTGTCTTTAGACTCAGCTTCCACTTCACCACTATGGACAGGAACAGCACCCGCAGAGCAGCTGATGTCACTCCAATCCACTTGTCAATGTCACATTCCCTTCTTTCTTCGCTTGTGAACATGATCCTGAGATACTTGAGCTCCTCCACTAAAGGTTGTTGTTCCCCTCTCACCTGGAGAAAGTAGTTCATTCTTTTCTGAAACACAGCCATGAACTCAGACTTGGAGGAACTGATCCATATCCCTGCTACTTCACACCCTCCTAACACTAGAATTACCAAAGCCTACGAAAAAACACGTAATTCCGGCCCACCTTAAATCCCTTCATACCTCTCCGTCAGCGTCTTTTGTCTTGTAAATGTATCGATCAACACAAGCAGCAAGCAGCCTACTATCACATCCCCCCAACACCGCAGAAAGTGTAAGGAGTTCTCCCAGCTCAAGCCTCAATTATCTGGTTAGTGAGACACCTCGAGCTGTATTGAGTAAATATTATATCGATATTTGGAACACATGCATTTCATGTGTGTTCTGTGTCTACAACAATCTATGTAAACACATCGTTAAAACAGAAACATTTTTCATGTTTTAATAATAATTGACAAAATGTAAACATAAGCTGTATAATGTGTGAAGCCTGAAGTCCAAATATCAAATAAACATTTTCACAAAAGGTACAAGTATAACAAAACAAGTGCGCTTTTATTCAAGAATATAACTGCAGAAAAAGAACTTGCGTTAGGGTGCAACATTGACACTCTCTTAATACTACTGCTTTGGTAGAGCAGCGGTAAGAACGCTGACTGGTAATCAAAAGTTCACAGGTTCGATCCTGAACGCCTCTGTTTTGAGAAGTGAGCTGATCTTATTCTTACTGTTATAGAATAAAAACATACATTTGATTTGAGTCTGCAACAGCCGGTGTAAATTTATGGTACTTGTAAAGGGTAGCTTTTTTTTTTTATTATTATATTCAGTTGTAGTCTCCCAGTCGCTTTCACACCCATATATCTGACACTGCTGTTTTCACATAAAGACGTGCAATAGCAGAAGTGAAATCAGATGAGGACAAGGATTCTACATCGGAGAAAGAAAAACGGTAACTTTTACAAGTAGCCAAAATTTACACCGGGTGTTACAGATTCAAATCAAATGTATGTTTTTATTATATTACAGTAATAATAATAGCAGCTCACTACTCAAAACGAAGAGTGCCCAGACTCAAACCCAGAACCTTTTGTTTACTAAGCAGTAGTTCTTACCTCTGCACCATCCAAGAATATATATCAACTTACTGTCAATTGACATTTGAGTTTGAGTTTTTAAATGATTAACAGTAACATGTAAATTGAATTTTTTTTTTTTTTACTTTGGTTATATTCTTAATAAAAGCGCACGTGTTTATTTGATATTATGACTAAAGTCTTCCCACATTATACACTTCACGTCATTATTAGTATAACATGGAAAAGGTTTCTGCTTTAGGTATGTGTTCAGCATTTCTTGCCTTGCATTTTCCTAAACCAATGGAGCTACCCGTATCCTGCCAACCTGGACACCCTCACATCCTTGACTGCACCTTCATATCCTGAAAACCACAAACAGGAGTGGTGACAAGACAAGGCCTTGAAAAAGTCTGATCCCCACAGTCAACAAATTCGACTTAACATCACATACTCAGGCACAGCTCTCATTGCATTCTTACAGGATATGAATAGGATGCAGGAGCAGCAGTGTTACCCCATTTCCCAAAATACGTGCCAAGGGACAGTGTCACATGCTTTTTTCAAATCTACTAAACACACATTAAACACTGGGCATTTTACCCACCTTCCTTGTGACGTTAAATAGATGCATTCACTATAATATTCCCACAACATACAGTGCTTTCAACATGTCCTGTCTGATCTCATCCATCCCAGCAGCCTTACCACCACAGTGTCCTCAGACCACTATATTGGCAACAGTAATGGGATCCCACCACCAGATGTGTCCAGTGTTGCCTGCTGAGGTCTACCAGTTTGAGGACCTCCTCAAAGTGTTTCTTTTGCTGCTCAACAATCTCCCCAGAAGAGGTCATCACCTCTTCAACCATGCTTAACACAGTTTGGGCAAGGTCACATGTTCGCCTTGTGAGGCATCAAACAGTTTTCCAGAATAGCCTTGAGGCATACAATAGTCTTTCTCCATGGCTTTTCCAAACTCCTCCAATGCTTGTGCTTTCATGCCACAACCACATTTGCAACAGCCCTGTTAGCCTGTCAGTACCTCTCAGCCAAGTTTGGAGATCCCATAGACAGCATTTCCCTTTAGACCACATTCTTCAGTCTGACAGCTTCCCATCTCTCTGTTAGGTCCTAAGGTTGATGTCAAGATATATCCCAACTGCCACAGCTTTTAGCAGCATCCCCCACAACTTAAGACTTGAACAGGGTCTTTTCTGATCCAATGTCCCCGACCTCACTGTACACATAGGAGAAGTCCTGTCTGAAGTAGGGATTGAACTTGTCATGAACAGAAGCCTCAGCTTGACATAATCAGGATACCCTAACTGCTTGTGTAGGTTTCCATGATCTATCCCACCTATGCCACTAGTTTCAAATCCATCTTATTACCAGGTAATGATCAGTAGACAGCTCTGCCCTTCTCTTCACCCAAGTGTCCAAAACCTATGGTCTCAGATCAGATAACACAACTACAAAATCTGTCATTGACCTTTGGCCCAAGGTGCTCTGATACCAGGTACTCTTACATTTGCCTCTTATGAGCCTCCTTGAATTTGAACATTGTCATTGTTATGGACAATCCATGACTAGCACAGAGATCCAATAACAACTTACTGTTCCCTGCAAATCCAATTAGTTTTTCAACTTCAGAGAAAATGATCATGTATAAAGCCACATATACAGTCCTTCATTAAATCTCTCCAGAGGAATACTTACTTTGAAAGATCATTTTATAATAAGTGACATAGTAAGATAACATAAAATCAAAACTTACAACAGCTGTACATTTCAGAGTATGCATATTGTGAAAATGATCAGACTCTACACGCTTAAAAAGGTTTGGGGCAGCCACCCGTATAATATCCCTGGCTGCAATGGATTTTGAAAATAAGACAGTAGTGTCTTTGATGGAGTCCAAACAAGAACTGTCGATTAGTTGGTAATATGGGGGCTTTAAATGCCAAGACCAGAAGTGATGTATGGGAACCGGAAGTGACCTCCTTCTGCCATCGTAACTGGAAGTTGCGTTCTTCTAGGCACCAAAACCAGAAGTGACGTTCTTCTAGGCACCGGAGCTGGAAGTGACGTTCCTCTAGATGCCAGAGCCGGAAGTGACACCTTCAGGGATGAGTCAGACAGGTTTTCCCGTGTCTGGTCTGTAGAGATAACAGAAGAAAGTTTAGCACACGCCGCAACCCCCTGGCCTGGTGTGGAATTACCCTCACTTGGTCCATACAGCTTCCTCCTTCTTGCACATATGTGACAATACGAAACTGTACAATGTCTGTAAGGACAGCGTAGTCAGAACTGTTACTTAATGTGCTGCAAAGTACCAGAAAGATATATATTTGCTCTAGAAATAACTTGAGTTTTTCTTTTTCTCTGTCAACTGACCATTTTGTTAGCAAGAATTCTGTTTATACTTTGACAAAACACACACATTTATATAAGAAACTTGAAGAAAATAGTCAAAACAGGTGTTTCTTTGGCTTCACAAGCATTAATAAAATTTGTGGTTGGATGAGGTAAGATATTCATTCCTAGCACTCAGTTATTGCCGCTGCCTGTTGTCATTGCCAAGGGCTGAGATTGCATATTGTAGTGATTCCTATTGTAGTCATAATAGGTCAAACTGACCAGGAAATTAAAAGTTTTTGTTTAAGAGAGATCCAAAAGAACTGTCAGATTTCAGGAAAATATCAGTAGAAAAAATTGTCAAAATTATAAATAGGAAAAAAAATCATAGTTAATCAAATTAACTAAACCAAAGTCCTAAATCCCTGTGGAATTCTTACCTTTTCTAAAGCTGTCCAAAGCTGTGCTGTAAATAATAGCTCTATCCTTCGAATGAGACTTAAAACTGAGGTCCTGACTCTCTGTGGTCATAAAAAAATCCCTGGGCATCCTTTGTAAAGAGTAGGATGTATCCCGATGTCCTGGCTAGATTGCCCTCCATGATGTAGTCATTCTGTCCCCCTAATCATTCCCCGTATCTAACTGGCTAGCTCTTTCACTGCTTCACCACCTAACAACTAATGTGTGGTGAGCATACTGGTACAAAAATGATTGCTATCACATCATTCAGGTGGAGGCTACAGATTAGTGGTGGTTGAAGTTGCTCCCCACTCACTGAAGTACTTTAAGTAGTGAGAAAAGCACTATATAAATATAAAGAATTATTATTATTAAAGCACAGTTAGTGTTGACATGTATCTAAGTGTTGGATAGAAGTAATTGTGTGCTGGAATATTTTATAGAGAAAGTGTATATTCACAGAACAGATGGGTATTGAGGTGTTTTATTCACACTTAAAATAAGATAACAAACCCACTCAGGCTGATTAAGAGCACAAAGCAGAGAAACAGCAATGGATTGCAAAACATACAAGCAAGAGACAAGCAAAGAATAAATATGCAACATTCAACATATGTTTGTAACAAATAAAGTAGCTTGGTGAGAGAAAGAAAGATAAAATTTTTTCCAAATTTGATCTCTATATAGGAAAACAATTTGCACACAAACTAAATATATAATGCAGAATGACTGTAGCTATTCACAGTGTGCTATAATGTGAAAGAAAAATTAACTGCTTGCAAGCTACTTAGGGTTAATACGGGCATCTGTCATAAGACAGGGTGCAGTAAGCTGACCTAGGAAAATTTCCAGTTTCTTTAGGAACGCGTCAATTTGACACAGGGGTCTACCTGACAAGTGGAAAAAAATAAGAACAGACAGCCCATTAGCGTAATAAAATAAAATGCTTAAGTAAACAGTATTATGTTCTTTTTTTAATAAATAAGGGGAAGGGGGAGGAAGAAGAAATTATAAAAAGCCAATAGAAAAAAATGTAACTTTGCTCTTCTGCCTTGCAACATAGAATCCAGGTACTCATCTGTGACTGAATAAAAATCTAATTGATTGAACTATTCCAGTCTTCCTCGGGAGGTTTTCTTCCACAATAATCTTATCATCAAAATATCAAATATTATCTCATGATAAGTTTGATTTATTTGCCGTATTCTAGAGAAGAGAGACATTCATATGCTTTTGAATTCTATGTGGAAAAGGTTATGCACAAAATAAAAAAAAATCCATTATTAAAAAAAGATTGTATCCTTTCACTTTGTGCTATATAGCCTTATTATAAAATTAGTATTTATGCAATGACTCATTTATTTTATTCACCGCATCATGAATACAGCATTACTTTGCACATTCTCCTGTTTACTTCAACCTTACATGTCCTGTTAGAGAGTGGGGCAATGCGAGCAGACTGGAACCTTAGAAAAAGTTATAGTGCCATACATCTTATTTTGAATTCAATGTGGAAAGGTGGACAGCTTTTCACTGTGTGCCGATTACACCATGTAAGCTAAGCAATCGACATGTGTGTTATAGACTAAGAAGAACAGCAAGTTGTATTACTTTGCCCTGGTTGTGACAGTTTAGGTCAGCTCCACACTCCCTGATTGCTTCCGGGAACCTCTTGACCCAGAACCGCTGATAACGTACCTGAGGATGAGCTGGGCGAATGACGACACACAGTCAGCAAGAGGTTGGTACAAAGAGTCTAGTGCATTTATTTATAAAAAAGACGTGTCCAAAAGTGCAAGGCAGAAATCTTCAAATATTAAATAATCCATTAAATTTTAAAATATGGAGGGTAAAATGTTCAATAAATAATCCAATATACATGCAGAATCTTCTTTTAAAACAGTCATGAGCACCAATGCCTTTTCTAAAATCTGGCGTCTCCTCAGCTTATCCCATCAGGACCTTGCAAGAGGAGATACTCACTGACAGGTTCAGTCATTAATTAATCCCATGTTTGGGTTCTAGCTGCCAGTTGCATGGAGTCTGTAGGGCTGCACTCTGAATCCCACTCCCATCTCCCTCAGCCAGGGAGACGCTGTACAACAAGGGTCTGGGACTCCTGATTATTTATTAAAATTGTGCTTCACCACATACCTCTTATCACACTGGTTAGAAAAGACCACCACAAAAACATACATGGAATCTGTAATATAGAAGCACTTGTGAATTGATTTTTTCAACGATACACTACAAATTCCAAACTTGCCTAGCGGCCAAAGCTTGCACTTTCCCTATGCAATGCTCTTCAGGTTTCAAAAGCATCACCAGCTTAATGATTAAAATATGCTGTGTCTAGCAGAATCAGTTGTTTGAAAAAAAGTCAGATTATCATTGCCATAGCCTGGCAGATTAGTATGTGATGGGACATGAGCACCTCCACATGCAATGCACTCTATAGCTATGTTCCCCCTTGGAGGCTGAGACCATTTAATGTTTTATTAGCATGTGAATACGACTCTTCCTGCATGGGTGAGCACATCGTGGCTCAAACTCTTGTTTCTGAGAAAAGGGAGACGCTGTCAGTTTTATGTAATTCACTTAATTTTAAAAATCATGTGTTTTTAATAGTGGCAACATTTGAAAGTGTACCCTCTAAGGTTTCTCATTATGTTTTTATCTAAATTCAATGACAAAGTAGCATTGAGTTAACACTAGAACCACTGAAGCCTATGAAAAAACTTGTAATCCCGGGCCACTTTAAATTCCTTCACACCTCTCCTCATCAGCATCTTTTGTTTAGCAAATGTGTCGATCAACACAACCAGCAAGCAGCCTGCCTTCTCATTCCCCCACTGCCGCAGCTCAACTCGGGCAAAAAGTTCTCCCAGCTCAAGGCTCTTTATCTGCATGTGAGGTGCCTGGAGTTGTATAGGGGAAATAATATATCATTATTTGGAACACATGCATTTAATGTGAAGACGGTCCATCTGCAGATGAAGGGGAGGGATTGTGCATTTTTACCATTTTTGCTGTCTATATTGGACATCTGCAAATCCTGAAAAAGATCAGTGCTTTAAAATATAAGTCAAAAATATAAAAAATGTTACTTATTTTACTTGGCACCATTAAATTATTCTTAGACTCAGTAAGTTACTCTTTACCACAGCTTTCTGTTAGTGGTGAAGAACTTGTCGTGCCCTTCAGCTTACAAAGATTCATATAAATATGTCCAGAATGGCCACAGTACATGAACAACACAGTATGTCTATTATGCATCTCCATTGTTCTGGTGCAATAAGTCAAATTCTCTACTGTCTTGGAAGGGGATTGTTCGGTATAGTTTTATTCCTTATCAGGGTTCTGCTTTTGGTGTTTTTGGATGGGTGCTCTGTAAAAGTTTTTGTTGGCACTTATAATAAGGAGAATAACCCAGCTGTTACTTTTTATCTCCTCTATCCAGTGCTATTAACTTATTCAGTCATCATTCTGTTTTTCCTATGCTATTGTTTTTTTACTTCTATGAATTATTTGAAAATCTCAAATTGGAATATCTGGAGACCAGGAATTCACACTAAGAGATGTAGCATTCTTGATTTTCTTATGCCATAAGAGAAATGATATTGCATTTATTCAAGAATCAAAACTTTTTGCAAGTAATGTCTAACGATTTATTAATAAGTCCGGTCAAGTAATTTTTCTCATCTTCCATTTCACACAAACGTGGCATGCTCATTTTAGTTTGACGCTCCTTGTTTTTCATGCAAGCAATATGGCTTGATTAAGGCAACAACAAATTGATAATCTTAAGTTCCATCTTTCTTTATTAGAAAACATGAGCCCTACTGTTTTTTTAACACGAAGATAAAACTTTACACAGTATTTAACTGCTCTGATACAACAAAAATCAGATTTTTGTATTCCACTACTCATGTTCTTTTTGTTATGTGTCTAGGACTAAACACAAATCTAGTGAAGTGTTTAAATGTTTTGTGGAATTTAATTATTAGCCTTTTTGCTAACTTGCACAAATCCTCAGTTTCTAATATGAATTATTTTCTAGGATCCTTTTTCACTTGACTGTCCACTTTTGCTTATAGAACTTAGGGAAGTGTTGGACTCCATTAGTTTGGGAAATTGCCAAGCCAAGATGGAATTTCTAGCAAGAATGCACTATTTCTTTTGGAATCAGCTTGCTAATTCACTCTTTCAAATATTGAGTTTCTATTGATTCTGTGACAATGAACTCATCCCATCCTTAAGCATTCCATGTATCACCATTTTAACCAAACATGGTAAAGACACTTCTGATTGCTGTAGTTGCCATCCAGTGTCACTGATGATTCTGTCTCTGTTTTAGAAAAACATATAGTGTGCCATTTGCAGAGGCTGATTCATAACCTACTTTACCCAGACCAGACTGGTTTTATTTTTTCCACATATATTGTAGGCAATATGCAGTATGTTGTTTTATTTACACTGATGCTGTTTCTTTTCTGTCCACACCAGTTGCACTACTTTCACTAGAGGCTAAAAAGCTTTACTATAGAACTAGATTTTTTATGGCAAGTTCTTTTATTCAAAGGAGTTTGAGACCAATTTCATTTTTTCCTTACCACTGTTATTTTTACTAATTCAGATATAAATTTTTCATTTACAATTTACAGAGGTGCTATAACAGAATGCCCACTATCTGCTTTTTTGTTTAATTTCTCTCTCAATCCTTTATGCATGTTTCAGCAAAATAATTTTGCCCATTTCTGTTCTCAAAAAAATTTCTGTATATGCTGATTATGTTTGAGCTTGGTAACATGCCTCAGATCTCCTTCCTATCATTAAATTAACCAAAATCTACAGTGTTTTATCTTACTATAAAATTAACTGTACTAAATAATTTCTATTTAATTTAAATCACCTCTGCCAGAAATCAAATATTATTTCTGATATTCCCTTTACAAATACCTTCATATATTTAGGTATTAGTATATTTAACTCAATAATATTGTCGTATCTAATTATTGTGGCATTCTTAATGTTGTTACATCCTCCCTTTTCTCATCTTCCAGTATCTTCCAGATCTCATTTACCCATTCCTAAAAATAAACATAATAGCCCATATACATTTTAACTGCCCAATACCTTCTCCCCCTTTGTTGGTTACTGTTCTGAAGGCATATCAGTACTTCCTCACTGGGGCAAGATATTTCACCTAGGACACCAATCTAATACTTTTATGATTCAAATGGCGAAAGTGGGGGAATGGGAGCCAAGATGCTCCAAGAGAGAACCTCCTAAAGTGTAGTGGAGAGGATTTTTCATGGTGGTATCCAGTTTTGCCACTACCCTCTTTTCCGCAACAGCTTCCAGTGTGATTTAGCAAGCTTTCCTGTTCAGGCATTGTGCATTTTTTGAGCTGAAGTTTCTTTGCCCGGAGACAACAGTGTAGAACAATACAATGGATTGATACACCATTTCCAGTAGCTTGCTGCATACCTTAAAACACCAGAGTCTCCTTAGGAGGTACAGTCTGCTCTGGCCTTTCTTCTACATTGCCACTGTGTTGTCAGTCCAATCCCATTTGTTGTTTATGTGAACCCTCAGGTTCACATTAAATCAATCCCATTCTCCCTAGATGTCATGATCTGATCTGATGTCATGATCACATTCAAATGAATATCTAGAAATTTGGACAGTCCATATTGTCATGATCTGGAGTCAAATACTTGGGCAATAAATGGTGTGAGGTCTCCAAAAGCCTTCACATGCTAAATCAGACTTCCTATACCTGCCTTAATTAGGCCTTATCCAGTTGGCTTGTCTTCCAACCCCACAGGCCTGCTTTGGCCTACACAACACTAAAAGCATAGAGGCTTCATAGCCAAACTTAAATGTCCCAAAATATTCAAGTTCATTCCTAGTGAAGGAGAAACCATAAAACCTTGGTTTTGAAGCGACCAATTACTAAATGGATCTTTATAAAATGAAGGTATTTACTTGATAAAAAGAAACAACAAAACCTCAAAAAAGGGAACCAAAGGATTTGCCTAAAAAGCAATCCTAGAATAACTTGTCCCAATATGTGATCCAGAAATGAAAAACCAAAGACAAAGAAGTAAAATATCAAAAGCCAGTAAATCCAAAATTAATTGACAATACTGAACTTCAGCATTCGTCAGTGCACCATGCCTGAGCTCTCATTTGCCTATCACCTAAATAACATAAGAGAGGGCTCAGAAGTGGTGAATTCAGGGTGGCCCTGCCTCTTGGAGATCCACCCACAAAGAACGTGGAATTTAATCACATTTAAAGCAACAGTGCATTACTATAAACATAATAGAAAGTACATAAAAAATAAACATATAACATCAGAAACAACAAAAACAACAATAAAATACATAAACATATGCAATACTAAAACATAGAGTAAGAGACTTTAGACGAAATTTTAAAAAAAATTATTTATTCCAGCTTTGTTATCCAAGTAAAATCCTTCCCTGCATGATTTGCTTTAAAATAAAGTAGAAATCCATTGGCACAACTATCATTTAAAATATGGTAATGATGGAGGAGATACCTTTAGGCTAGACCCTTAAAAGATAATAAAATATTCACAATATTCATAAAGTACACAATATTTAAAAAATTAAATGCATTGTTATCTTTTGTGATTTGTTTAATGGCAATGTGCAGTATTTGGCTTAGAGCAACTCTGTTTCAGATATAACGTTTTATCAAAATATTCATCTTGCAAGTTAAACACTATGGTAATAGAAACCATTGAACCTTTTCTAATCATCCCCCAATATCTTCTGTCAAAAATATACAGTCTTAACTGCAATAAAGAAATACGTGCAATCTTCATCTTCACCAATGCTTTTAAGAATGCACCTCTAGATAATTAGACGCAGTATTGTGAATGGGACCTTTTAATTAAATTTTTATATAATGGATGGAAATCAGCCACTGACAATATCCACTCATTCTCAGTTTTTGCAAAACATGGTCTAGACTAAGTTAACTTGAAATTGGTCTCGTCCGTTAGCTCCTGCTAACAGCGGCTTTATTTTACCACGTATTTCATATTATTTAGAGGTATCCTGTATTTAACCCGACCAAGGAACTTCCACTACAATATACAAGCATGAGTAACAAGAAGAAAAGTCAGAAAGAACCGGAAAAGTAACTTAAAGCTGCATCAAAGTCTGGACAGACATCCGGTCTGAGTGCAAGGTATGGCCTCTCGGAGACTGACCTGGAACAGGCAGACGAATGCGCAGATTTCCTGGGACCCCGCTCCATTGTATCGTCTCCAGTCGAGAGTGAAAATGGGAGCGAAGGTGCAAGTGATACAGGTCGCGATGGATCGCCGATTTCTGGGGATCATTCGAGACTAGAAAAGGCCCTAAAGGATGTGCTCTCATCTACTCATCGTGAGCCTGCAGCACCTGCTGTAACAGGAGCTGCATTTCCACTCACGGAGCACGAAACCCGAAACGAACTGTCCGAACTGAAAGAGATGATCGCTACACTGGCCACTGCCATGGCTACGGCCATAAATGAGCTTAAGAAGGATAACAAGAATGATTTTAAGAATGAGCTTAAGAAGGCGAACATTGAGCTTAAGAACGAGCTTAAGAAGGATAACAAAGACCGGGAAATGCGTCTATTTAAACGTTTTGACGTGAACTTTAAAGGCATGTTGGAGAAATTAGAGGATCACATCGAAGAAAATAGATCCAAACTGAAAATGCTTGCCAAACAGATTAATGACGTTACAGATCAGCTGGATGACGTTAAGCAGGCATTCACGGCTTGAGTTGAAACAGCGGAATAACTGGCGTCTAACGGCGATGAAAAAGCCACAGCTACGAATTCCAAATGCAAAAAACTCGGAGACAGACTTGCGGCCCTGGAAAATGGGTGCAGAAGAAACAATATAAGAATTGAGGGTATACCTGAGAAACGAGAACGCTCAAACCCAGTGAAATTTGCAGTAGAATTACTCTGTAAAATAATTGGAGATGATATTAAACTCGACATTGAGATAGCAGCTGCTTATCGCATATACAGATCAAGCACCTTTAAACCCAGGTCTTTTATTGTCCGCTTCGAGCAATTACGATGTAAGCTTGATGTGATGGCACTTCTCAGACACAAGCAAGAGATTATATTTGAAAATAATCTTATTCGTATTTTCCCCGACTTCTCACCATTAACAGCTGAAAAAACACGCAGCCTACTTTAACATTAAAAAGCTGCTACAGAAAGCCGATATCAAATACAGCCTCTTGTACCCCGCCAAACTGAAAGTGGAAGTTCAAGACCAATATTTTGTATTTTCAAGCAAGGAGGAAGCTGAAAAGGAACTAAAGAAGCTGTTTCCGACACTCTTTTGAAAGTTAATAAGGAGCTGTACTATGTCATGGCATGGGAAGGACCTATCATCTGCTGTCGGATCCACTTTTAAAGAGACTGATATTATAATTATACATCCTTTTCTTTACTTGGACACTATATGTTTATGTCTTAATTACAGTTTTAGACGTGAGTGTGTGGAAGTGTGGAAGTAATTAAAGTAGGGTTTAATTTTTCTTCTTTTTTTTTTTTTTCTTTTTCTACCTTAAAGTAGACTGTTTAACATCATACCCTTGGTTTATTGCTAATTCTATGATTACATTAGGATTTACTATGTTTATCCTAGAACACTTTTTAAAATCATTCCCAGGGTTCATTATTTTATTATCTTAATATCTTAAAATTGCTGAAGATTATTTTAAGCTTAAAGACTGTTAACAATTATATTTTTGGCAGATAGTATTTAGACTTCTGCTGCAATAGATATCTCTAATTTGTTTTAACTCTCAAACGCCGCTGCGGGGTGGGGTTGCTTTGTTTTGGACGTACTCTGTCTCGTTGTATGTCAGAGGACTGGGACATAGCTAAGTGGGATCAAGCCTCATGTGGGGAGGCAAAATGGGGGGGTGGGGGGATAAAGGGGGAGAGAAGGAGAGCAGGCTATATCTAATCTATTCTTCTAATCCTTATAACTATAAATATCAACGCAACAGTGGGCTGTATGGCAATAACTCATGGGGAATTTTGAAATTAAGATTAAAACTGCGTCACTACCTGTTAAGAATATAAAATGACATTAAAAACTCAGAATCAGTGTCTCCATGATGGGACAGTTAACTTGGTGAGCTGGAATGCTAAAGGCCTGAATCACGAATTAAAGAGAAAGAAAGTATGCTCTCACCTAACAGGCTTAAACGCTGAAATAGTATTTTTACAGGAGAAACACTTACTAAGCAAGGATCAGTTCAGACTGCAAAAAGACTGGACTGGCTAAATGTTCCATTCTAGCTTTATAAAGAAAACTAGAGGTGTGGGAATTCTCATACACAGAACAGTCCCATTTGTAGCATCAGATGTAGTATCGGACCCCAAAGGGAGATATGTGATGGTCATGGGCAACTTATTTAACAGTAAAATGATGTCGATGATAAGGAATTCCTGCAAAATCTATTTGCATCCATTCCCAATGTGAACACTCATAAAATTATAATGGCTGGGGACTTTAATTGTGTTTTAAATCCACTCTTAGATAGGACTCCTGTGACAGGGGGGACGACATCTAACACTGCAAAGACAATTACAGCTTTTAACTGACCACAACTTATCAGACCCCTGGAGGTTTCTTAACCCAAACTCAAGAATATATTCGTTCTACTCACCAGTGCATTATAGCTACTCAAGAATTGATTATTTTTTTATAGATAATAATTTCCTGCCTACGATTAAATCGTGCAAATACGACACAATTGTTATCTCCAACCATGCCCCTCTAGTCTTGGAGCTAAAATCATTAAGCCCCTCACACTCACCTCGTAGATGGCGTCTTAACCCTCTTCTATTAGCAGACGACAACTGCACAGAATTTATATCCAAACAAATCAGCTTCTTCCTAGAGACAAACACACCCTGAGAGGTTTCTGCAGGAACACTCTGGGAAACTCTAAAGGCCTTCTTAAGAGGACAGATTATTTCATATCTCTCCCACAGAAATAAATTAGAAAACAAGAAAGTATCAGAGCTAAGAAGCGAAATTACTAGAATAGATGAAGAACAAGCCAGGCGTCCAAGTGGAGCTCTTCACCGGAAAAGGCAGGCCCTGCATACAGAACTCAGCATCTTGACAACTAAAGAAACTGAACAACTTATTTATAAGTCAAGACATCATTACTATGAACACGGAGAAAAAGCTAATAAGCTTTTAGCTCAACAAATTCACAAACAAGAAGTTCGCAATGCAATACCAGTAATCACCAACACGAATGGAGAAGAAATCACTGACCATAAAAATATAATGCACACATTTAGAGATTATTATAAATCCTTATATTCTACTGAGTTCAAAGAAGACAACACACAATCTAATGCATTTCTGGATACATTACAGACACCACAAATAGATGCTTTAAGCGCTGAGGAACTGGATAAACCTCTGATGCTAACAGAATTACTAGATGCTATAAAATCACTTCAAAGCGGGAAATCAGCAGGCCCTGATGGTTACCCTGTAGAATTTTATAAGAAATTCTCCACTCAGCTAGCTCCCCTCTTATTGGCAACATTTACAGAAGCTAGAGACAACCAAATACTACCTCAAACATTTCGTCAAGCATTAATCACCGTCTTTCCTAAACAAAATAAGGACTTGTTACAATGTGCATCATATAGACCAATTTCACTCCTGAATAATGATGTTAAGATACTCTCAAAAATTTTAGCTAGAAGGATGGAGAAAGTGCTGCCCTCGGTAATATCACAGGATCAAACTGGATTTATTAAAGGCCGACACCTATCTTCCAGTCTCCGACGCCTGTTTAATGTAATATATTCACCAGCAAAATCAAACACCTCAGAGATATTACTATCATTAGACACAGAAAAAGCATTTGATATGATTGATTGGAACTACCTTTTCTCTGCATTGGAGAAATTTGGGTTTGGCCAGAATATTTATGCATGGATCAAACTACTGTATACCAATCCAGAAGCTTCAGTTTGTATTAACAACATTTGTTCAGACTACTTTAAGTTAGAACGTGGCACCAGACAAGGATTTCCGTTGTCACCACTGCTGCTTGCAATCACCATTGAACCACTGGCGGTTCACTGTCGAAATTCTTATCAGATAAAGGGGATTATCAGAGAAGGACTGGAACAGAAAATCTCTCTATATGCAGATGATATGGTTTTATATACTGTATATCAGACCCAGAAAACACTGTGCCTGCAGTTTTAACAGCACTCACAGAATTTCAAAAGATATCTGGTCTCAGAATTAATCTGAATAAAAGTATACTCTTTCCAGTGAATTCACAAGCATATAATATTAGATTGGACACCCTACCTTTTACCATAGCAGATCAGTTTAAATACTTAGGGATAAATATCACAAGTAAACATAGAGCTCTTTATCAACAAAATTTTGCCGTCTGTATGGAAAAAATTAAGCAAGACTTGCATAGATGGTCAACACTTCATCTCACTCTAGCCGGAAGAATTAACGTTGTTAAGATGAATATCCTTCCTAAACTTCTTTTTTTATTTCAAAACATTCCAATATATATCAATAAATCGTTTTTTAAACAATTAGATTCAACAATAACCTCATTCATTTGGAACTCAAAACACCCACGTATCCAAAGAGCGACCCTACAAAGACCTCAGGCAGAAGGTGGCATGGCTTTACCTAATTTTCAGTGTTATTACTGGGCAGCAAACATACAAGCCATAAAAACCTGGACACAAATAGATGAACATACACAGGCTTGGTCCGCAATAGAAGCAAATTCCTGTAGTACCTCTTTATACTCCCTGCTCTGCGCTCCAATAAATACAAGTTATCGCAAATATACTAATAACCCAATTATGCTTTACTCACTCAGAATATGGAACCAACTTAGAAAGCATTTTAAGATAGAAAATCTTTTATCCGTGGCACCTCTGCAAGAGAACCACCTCTTTCAACCCTCGCAAACATATCCAGTTTTTAATACCTGGAAAAGATTTGGGATTAAAATGCTCAGAGATCTTTATATAGACAACATATTTGCATCTTTTGAAAATTATGTTCCAAATTCAACCTCCCAGCTACACATTTCTTTCACTATCTTCAAATTAGAAACTTTGTCAAACAGAAACTGCCTGATTTTCGTCACCTCGTACCCTCCACCATGCTGGAAAAAATACTGCTTAATTTCGAGGAATTAAACACCATTTCCGCATTATAGAAAATCTTATTAGAGTCCCTACCTTTCAAAGACCCAAGAGGACATTGGGAATAAGATCTCTTAATCAATATATCAGAAAAGGATTGGAAGGTAGGAATGCAGAGAATTCACTCGAGCTCCATATGTGCAAAGCATAGAATTATTCAACTAAAAATTATATATTGAGCTCATCTGTCTCGCTTAAAAACTGTCCAAAATGTTTCCAGGGCAAGATCCAACCTGCAAACGCTGCAACCAAGCTCCTGCCTCACTGGGTCACATGTTTTGGGCCTGCACCAAATTAACATCATTTTGGACCAAAATTTTTAAGTGCCTATCAGACAGCCCTGGGGTCACAATCCCTCCTAACCCATTAACAGCTCTGTTCGGGGTTCTTCCAGACGGACTTGAAGCAGAGAAGGACAAGCAAACGGTGATTGCATTCACTACACTTTTGGCATGCAGATTTATTTTGTTAAATTGGAAGAATCCTAACTCTCCTCTGATAAGTCAGTGGGAAACCGATGTTTTATATTATTTGAAATTGGAAAAAATCAAATTCTCAGTTAGAGGATCTGTACAGAATTTTTTCAAAACCTGGCAGGATCTAATCAATAATATTTTAGAATAAGAGAAATAATTATTACCGTTTTATTTCCCTTCTCCTTTTTTTTTCTTTTTTTTTATTCTTTTTTTTATTTATTTACCTATATATATTTCTTCCTTTCTTTTGTTTATTTTTGCCCTATTAAAAAGCCCTAAGTAAGTCTCCTTTGGCTAAGCTCTTCTTCTCAAAGGTGGAGTTTGATTTGTCTTTAATTCTTTCTTGTTATGAATTAATCAATATGTATGAAATGATTACAATAAAATTAATAAATATAAATTAAAAAAAAAAAGAATTGTATGTGGTACTCATGTTTTTGGTGAGTACATTCAATAGACACCTGCAGTACTGGTTCATGTTTGGGGAATGGCCCAGGCTCAGACTTTATTTGAATAAAATCATCACTTATTATTAAGACAGTCTTGGAAGAATCCTAACCACAACACAGGAGGAGGTTATTAGCATGCGCTGATACAGCACGTTGCTGTTGCCACCAACCCCCAAGTTTTCCCTGCAGGTTGTGGGGAGTGTCTACTTGCAAGGCTGGATACACATTAATGTCATACCCAGGACTGAGCAATTGCAGGTTAAGGGTGTTGCTCAAGGGCCCAGCGGAATAGAGTCACTTCTGGTGTTCACGGGATTCGAACCGGCTACCTTCTGATTGCCAGCACTGATCCCTCGCCTTAGAGCCGACTCTCCGCCTCCACCACAATATAGCTTAAGGTTCTTTAGAATCTGACAGACATTTATTATTTATCCTCCAGTAATGAAGCATGCTGAACTTCAGGGTCACGGGGGTCTGCTGGAGCCAATCCCAGCCAACCCAGGGCGCAAGGCAGGAAACAAACCCCAGGCAGTGTGCCAGCCCACCGCAGGGCACATACACACACACCAAGCACACACTAGGGACAATTTAGGATCGCCAATCCACCTAACCTGCATGTCTTTGGACTGTGGGAGGAAATCAGAGCACCCGGAGGAAACCCACGCAGCCACGGGGAGAACATGCAAACTCCACGCAGGGAGGACCCGGGAAGTAAACCCGGGTCTCCTAACTGCGAGGCAGCAGCACTACCACTGCGCCACCGTGCCGCCCATTCTATGAAATCATTACAATTAATTATTGAACAATATTAAAAAAGGGCATGGTGAAACAATGGTAGGCATCACCTCATAAATCCAGGGTTCAGTGTTTGAATGCATAAGATTTCCTTCAGATATATCCCTCACACTAATTTTTATCCTGACTCTTTAATTAGTTTTGCTCAAGTTCATGCTTATGCAATAACAAATTCAATTTGCTAAAGGCATGTTAGTATAATACTTACTATTCCTGTGAACTAAAAAGACCACATGTTATATGAGAAGTTTTTGTTACCAACAATTATATCTGAATTTTTAAGAACTATGTTACTATTCTACTTTATTACTGCAGGTAGCTCATGTGATAACACTTAAAGGGGCTGCAAGGAACTGTGCCATGTACCTAACTGGAGGGGATCCACTTGATGTTCCAGTAGAATCACTTGTCGAGCTCCCTACAAGAGAAGATCCAGAAAAAGGAGGTATTGGAGAACTACGTGGCCTGAGTAGACACAATATTATCATATTCTTTATAAGACAGTTTTGTCTCTTTTCCATACTGAGTGGACATGGCTTCCAATCTCAAGCAAAAGATTTCAGCATCTCCTAAGAAATCATAAGATATTTTGAAGCTAGTGATAAAAGAGAAATACTACACTTCTATGTGTGTAGCTTGTAGTATGCTTTGAAACTGAGGATGGTACACTGTATACCTGAAGTGTGGATCTTGAATTTGTGCTGCAGTAGTGTCTTAGCCAGTAATAAAAGATTTTATCAAATTACTACCACTAGTATCACTAGTACTAACACTGACTTACTCAGTGGTGAGTTCACTACAACAAAGAGGAACAGCATAAAATGACTGCACCCACAGAAGAATTAATGCATTGGTAATTTCAGACCGAATTGTAATAATCCTTTTAGTAAGCCTTGAGAGGGAACATGGAATCCATCTTAATAAAAGGAGAAGAGTGTGTGTGTCTGTCTGTCTGATCTCTATGTCTCTGTTATATGCTATTTGGTGTGGGATTGCTGAAAGCAAAGCTAATTTTTGTGATGTGCCATCTGTGGGAGTAAAAAATGCAATGCATTTACAAATTGCATTCCAATAGATGGTGCACTGCAAAATATGCTGAGGTCTACATTGATTACTTAGATTTCAACCTGTCATTGATGGGTAGCACAACAAATCTGAATATATAAAACAGAATGTCTGTTCTTCTGCCTGCCTGCCTGCCTGTCTGTCTGTCTCTAACACCATCCTACACCCTTTGACCAATCTGGACCAAGTTTGACATAGTTGCTCTCTAGGACCAAGCGGACAATATAGACAACTTTGGAACCCAAAAAAATTAAACCTATTGTTCCCAGTTGATTGCTTTCTATTTTATGTGTGCTACAGTGTTCACAGCCACACAACATGCCTAGAGGTTAATATTACTTACCTGGGCATCACAGCCTTCTGATTCTACCTAATGTGATACAAAAATGAACGTTCATGGTTAGGTGCTTTCTTCCAAATTTCCATTATGCCACGCATCTCCCCACCACTCATTGTGGGCGATTGCTGTAGTGGAAAATCGAAAGGAGAACCGTTGGTCTTAGATATTGGTGCTTGAATAATGGAGAAGCCACAGAAATTATGTTGTGAAGGTTGAATCAATTGCTCCACTCATCTTCTTCTTCACGTTAATACATTGGTTTAATACATAGAATATCCAATACATAATACATAGGAAAATAATAATACATAGGATATACTCTTTAAGTACTGCTTTGCATATACATAGACACACACATCACAGGGCCAACTATGTACTAAACAGTAAATCTTTTTTTGAAGTCTGGACAACAGCTTAGAAAGTGTGAAAATACAGTATTTCCTTTCTGTCTGCAAAAGGTTTCAGCAAAAATTAGTATAAGTAATGTTGAACCTACATCATCTGACACTTTTTAAACATTTAAGTGCCAAAATGAAGAGAATTGTCCATCATTTGGAAATATTTTGTTTTTACACGTGTACTTTAGGAACTCTTTTAAACCACAGCAGATAAACGTTTATGCAGCCATTTAAAATTCAGCCACATAGTCAATATAAAGAGTGCACGAAAGGTAAGCAAGCAGCACCAAATCCCAGTAACGATATGTCTGCAACACAGACGTAATTACTTTTTACGTTAACATATATCTGTGTACAGTAGGCTATCAAAAGTAAAATCAGATAAAAATCGTCATTGTGTTTTGTTCATCAAAAGACAAGGCTCTGAATAAAACTGTGTGCAATAAAGGTTTTAAAAAATGATCAACCGTTAGGTTAAGAGAAATCATCCCCTCCTGCAATTCTTTGAAACTCACGTTGCATTCCCTATATTTCAAACGACAGACAAAAATCAAAATGGATCTTAAAACAAGTAGCACTTTATGCATCCATAGCCAATTTGAGACTGAGTAGAACTATGGACGCATTTGAAAGCATAACATTTTATTATTTTGACCAGGAAAATATGCTGAACAACAGATGCTTGCAATGTCTTTACATGAGTGCTCCTTCCATCACAAATCTTTCCGCAAGAGTGGGATGCCACTCCTCAAGAACTGAGTCTGGTAGCAGCAGGTAACAGTGTGTTACTATGTAAATACTTCTCAAGCTTACTATAGATTAATATTGTTACATTTAATGCTTTTATATACCAGTTCACCAGAACGTTTTTACATTAACGTTTTATACTTATGTTATTGTCATTTATAATTTTATCATATACTTTGATTTTGCATTTGTTTTCTTACTACAGCAGAACTCCAATTTTATATTCGCATGTTTAACTTTTTCCCACGTTTTTACATTTTTAAATGGTGAGTGGTGGTGATGACTGTTTTTTCAGAAGGAATGTTAATGTTGGAAAAAACAGCAATGTTTATGTTATAGTTAAATAATTAAATTAAATTGCTTTATTGTCATTGTACATAGTGCAATGAGATTCCATGTGTAACTCCTCCTCAAAACAATAATCTTCCCATAAAATGACAAAAATAGAACAATAAAACAAAAATATACAATATGAAAATCTAAGTACAATGTACATATGCATATGGTGCAAAGTGCTCTACCAAAAGCACTTAATGGACTGATTGAGTACATTTATAGCTCCTGGGATAAAACTGTCTCTGAGCCTCAAGGTCCATGCATGAAAGGCTCTGTAGCATTTGCCAGATGGGAAAAGTTCAAATAGACTATGACATGGTGAGTAGAATCCATGCAGATGTTTGTGGCTTTCCTGAGGCAGCATGTGCTATAAATGTCCTCCAGGGCTGGAAGTTGCACCCTGAAAATTCTCTATGCTCTCAACACAACCTGCTGTAGAGCTTTCTAATCAGCAGTTGTGCAGCTGAGATCTCACACATACAAATACATCCATCCATCCATCAATTTTCCAACCCGCTGAATCCGAACACAGGGTCACGGGGGTTTGCTGGAGCCAATCCCAGCCAACACAGGGCACAAGGCAGGAACCAATCCCGGGCAGGGTGCCAACCCACTGCAGGACACACACAAATACACCCACACACCAAGTACACACTAGGGCCAATTTAGAATCGCCAATCCACTTAACCTGCATGTCTTTAGACTGTGGGAGGAAACCGGAGCGCCTGGAGGAAACCCACACAGACATGGGGAGAACATGCAAACTCCACACAGGGAGGGCCCGGGAAGCGAACCCGGGTCCCCAGGTCTCCCAACTGCGAGGCAGCAGCGCTACCAACTGCGCCACCGTGCCACCTATAGTGTTCATACTAACTAATATTATAATATATGGTATTTTAATCTTATTGTCTAAGGCAGGGGTAGTCAACCTTTTTATACCTACCGCCCACTCTTGTATCTCTGTTAGTAGTAAAATTTTCTAACCACCCACCGGTTCCACAGTAATGGTGATTTATAAAGTAGGGAAGTAACTTTACTTTATAAAATTTATAAAGCAGAGTTACAGCAAGTTAAAGCATATAATAATAATTACTTACCAAGTACTTTATGTCGGATTTTCGCTAAGTTTGGCAGAATAAATCTTTATAAAACAACTTATTATAGTTAAATCTATCTTTTTATTTATACTTTGCATACATAGAAATTACATTAGTTAATTGAATTATTAGTGGGATCCCTGAGGCTGATGCTGGGAAACTAAATATTGAATATCCGGTTCAATTTTTGTGAGGAACAAACAAAGGTCTCCCCTTTCAGAAATATTCAGGCGGTTTCTTTCTTTGGTCATAATATGATTAACAGCACTAAATCCTGATTCCACAAGATATGAGGTAGGGAAAGGTATCAATAAACTGAATACCATTTTCCACATATTTGGATACTAGCAAAATACCCGCTGCAGTGTGTTAAAGAGGTTATGTAAACATATATATACATATATACATATATACACATATCTACATATACATATATATACATATATATACATCCACATATATATACATATATATATATATACACATATCAACATATATATACACATACATACATATATATATATACACACATACATACATACATACATACACACACATATATATATATATATATATATACACACACATACAGACACATTAATATATATATATATATATATATATATATATATATATATATATATACTGTATATATATAGACATGCATATATACATACATTCATTGACACACACATATATATATATATATATATATATATATATATATATATATATATATTTATATATAGCCAAATCCCCGCGCTTCGCAGCGGCGAAGTACTGCTTTTAAATTTTTATTAAGAAGAAAAGAAAACCTTTTTAAATTGAGGGAAAATATACCAATAACAATTTGTTAAGGATCTGTTTTTTTGTGAAGCTGCCTTTACACAGCCTCTCCGCTGTTTTATAAACGAACACCATATAAGGCCGTCCTTTCTCCTTGCTTAGCGGTTCTGTATTGTTTTATTGTTCGTTTATTACGATTGTTATAGTTATTGTGTAGCTATTTGAGACTCACTTTTCTGTTCAGGTACCCATTTCCTTTATGTAATCCGCGGATTCTCCGCTATTTTTTGTTCGTTTATTACGATTATAGTTATTTATTGATTCCCTTCTTTAGCTGACTGCCTGCTCATATAAGGCGCTCTGCTGTTTTTTTGTGTAGCAGCCTTTAAACAGGTTCTCCGCTTTTTTATAAACGAACGCCATATAAGGTCATCCTTTTTCCTTGCTTCGCCAAGGAAGCAGCCTTTTTATTTAATCCACGGGTTCTCCGCTGTTTTATTGTTCGTTTATTACGATTGTTATAGTTCTCTTTGTATACCACGTTGTCAGTTCAGCACTCCGGTTGTAATATGACCAAGCTGTGCAAGCTTACTGTTGAGAATGCAACGTATAGTTGTACAAGAGAAAAGCAATCTTGCCTCAAATCAATGGCAACCTTTTGTAGGTCTATGAACTTAATTTAAACTTTAGGTGTACACGGTGCTTTGTTTCCGAAGTACCTGCACTCATGAAAATGTCTGTATGCGTCAGTCGCTTCATATTCTTTTCCTACATTATCAATTGTGTAATGTGTTTTTTGAACAGGTTTGATTCATCGAAGTGATCACTCGTGCTGCGTTCAGTCAGTTCACGTGAGCCGCTCTCTTGTGTGATGTTGCGATGTCCACGGCTTTATTTAATGTTAGCTAAGACCCGGCACTTAAAAGTTTCTCGCTACAGCAATTTTAACTCCGTTACAAAGTCATCCAAAGTCTCGTTTATACCTCGTGTCTTCTCATTAAACTTGTATGTCACGAGTATGGTATTGCAAACGGCAGCAGGAGCGTTTCTATAAACTTAATTTAAACTTACGGTTTACACCGTGCTTTGTTTCCACAGTAGCTGCACTTATAAATATGCTTGTATGCGTCACGCGCTCGCTTGTTATTGTTTCGCTGCCTTCTCAATTGTGTAATTTCTTCAGCGCTCTTTGGGGCTCTTCCTTGTTTTCTACGTACTGCGTTCACAGTCAGTTCACGTGATTACGTGGGAGGCGTGATGACGTGATACGCAACTCCGCCTCCCACGGCCATCGAGCTGCAGTCTATTACAGTATATGGACAAAAAAGAGGTTCCAGTTATGACTGTTACGCATAGAATTTCAAAATGAAACCTGCCTAACTTTTGTAAGTAAGCTGTAAGGAATGAGCCTGCCAAATTTCAGCCTTCCACCTAAACGGGAAGTTGGACAATTAGTGATGAGTGAGTCAGTCAGTCAGTGAGTGAGTGAGTCAGTGAGGGCTTTGCCTTTTATTAGTATAGATAAGACCGGCATTTTTTTATTTTGCCATAGGTTTTCATATCCACCACTGTCGAATTTATGTTTACTTTCTTCATCATATCTAATTTCTAACAGTTCTTCTTGGCAAGTTGTATCAGCCTCTTCAATATTTGCGGTAAAAGGATTTTTCATCCAGTCATATACCTTCAATTTCAAAATATCTTCAAATCGTTTTTCCATGTCCAATTTAATTTCGTTGAGGTGGCTACTGAATCTGTCAATATCCTCTGGAGTTGCATCATCTTTTATAGATGATAATTGAGGAAACTGATGAAATTCTCTCTTCAATAGATTATGACGAAGTAGTTCAAGTTTGTCAATAAATAATAGCACAATACTTTGGCAACCTATAAGAGTTTTATTAGCTCCTTGAAGCTGCAAATTGACATTGTTAAATCACTTGAAAATATCTGCCAAGTAAAAGGCATCATTCTTTACTGTTCTTAACTATTGACACAGATTGGTCTCATTATTACTTTCAAAAAATTGTATGACACTATCATATAATGCTACAAATCTAGCCAAAGATGTACCCTTTGACAGCCACCTACCTTCTGTATGCAAAAGTAACTTAATAAAATCTTCATTATTGTCCTGGCAAAGCTGCCAAAACATTCTAACATTCTTTGCATTGAATTTGATCTTGTTTACGGCTCAAATTATTATAGTTAATGATGAATGGAAACTTGTACTTAGATGTTGTCCTACAAGATGTTGTCTGTGCACCACACAATGAATACATAAAACATTTGGCACTTCCTGCTTCAGATAAGCAACAAATCCACGATAGCGACCTACCATTGATGGTGCTCAATCAGTAGCGCATGCAACAATATTATTCAAAGGAATATTATTTTTTGTAAAGTATGTTCTCACAGTATTAAATATAGATAATCCTTTTGTATCTGTGATGAGATTTATTGCGAATAGTATTTCTTCTCGTAATATATTGTTTTCATCAAAATAACGTACATATGCCATCAATAAAACATCATTATCTGCAATGGTAGATTCGTCCAATTGCATGGAAAATGAAGAGTTTTGGATAATACTTATAAGTTTGTTTTCAACATTAACTGCCATTTCATCAATTCGTCGCTTTACTGTGCTATCGCTTAGGGGCAACGTTTTTAAAATTTGAGGTATATCCTGATGCATTACTGTTAAGATAAATTCTTTTATAGAGGGTATTATTACAGTTTCTCCAATATTATAGCTTTTACCACTTTTTGCAATTAATTGTGAAATGCAATAAGTGGCAATTAATCCATCTTCGTTCGTTGTATGTTGTTTCTTAAATGATGCAACGATAGTTGAACGATTTTGAAATTTTTTATATATTTCCTGAAAATATTTAATGGGCTTGTCCTTGTCATTTGGATGCTTTGTAGAAAGATGTTCTCGCAATCGACTTGGCTTCATTGCCTCATTGGATAATGTTTTATGGCACAATAAACACATTGGATTTTGTTTATTTGCAACAGATTCTATGAAATCCATCTTCAGATACTCTGGCGAATAGCTGCATGCGTATTTCTTTTTTTGAGACATGGGCTCACGATATTTCACAATATTTTGTTTGAAGCTGTAAGCGCGTGCTTGCTCTCAGAAATCTAACTACGTACTGAATTTAGTTTCAATTACGTAATGATTTAGCTTCACTTACGTAACGTGAACAAAACTTAGGCGCTTGAAGTCTGTTGCGTGGTCGCGACTTTTGGAAGGCTGCGCGCTTTTCCGATCTGGTATGCGAGACATCCTTCTCGTCTCCTGGCGTTGGTCAGGCAGTATCAGGAGTTCCGGTCTCTGGACAGCACAGCGTACGTTGGACATGGATGGTCAGTCAAGGTACTGGCTATCACGATCCCGCGAGGTTTTCATCAGACCGTAATCTTGAAAGATATGTGGATCCAACAACAGCCGTTGGGAGTCAGGATCGGGATGTAGTAATCGTAGCTCCTCATACATTGAAATGATGAATGTGTTGACAGAGTAACAAATGCTGGGTACCTCTGTCGATTAGTATGTAATCGCAGCGCCATTTGGTTGCTCCGCTACCGCCCACCATGAAAGCTGGAACGCCCACTAGTGGGCAGTAGGGACCAGGTTCACTACCACTTGTCAAAGGTATTGAAGAACCCTAATACCTAATAATGTCATTTGAGTGCTTATATATTCTATGTGCTAGCTTGACAGCTTGCCCTTTACTCACTCAAAGGTCCAGCACTTGCATCCTTAAAACAAAATCTGCCTGCTTGCTTCCTCGGATACAATGATGACCTTGTCTCACAGCTTGACTCACAGAAACTCAAAACAAAGCAAGTGAGAAGGACAAGCGGCCTCTCTAACAAAATAAATGGTGTCTTTTTAAAGCTGCTCCAGGCCTAGGCTTTTCTTAGCTAAAATCATTAAAACTTAATAATAATGCATATTAATTCCTTAATCAAAATTCTCAACAATATGAGTCCAGGGAGGCGAGGATGTTGGGTTTAATGTAAGAGAGAACCAGTCTTTCAAAGCACTTCATTATTATCGTTGTCAGAGCAATTGGACAATAGCCATTCGTATTATTATATAAATAGCTACTGTATATATCAGTAATTTACTGTATTAAAAACAATGTTACAGATTTCATAAGTGTGCTGTAACTTTAGTGTAGCAATTAAAAAAAAGTTATTAAACACTAATCGTGATAATAAGAACAAAGGCAGTAATAGTCAAGTATTAATTTTGTCATAATCTTAAACCCCTATTTAAAGTGTACATGTGCCATGTAAATGTGAAGCCTGAAAAAGTCAATGCTGTATGTAATAAGGTCAAGTGAATCACAGTTTAATGCATACAGCATTGCTTTTGATCTAAGCCCTCCAAAACTATGTAACGGTACAAGATTACAGATCAAGCCATTACATTATAATCTGATTGAAGCTACCACTTGGACTGTAGGAGGACAGGCACTGCAGAATATAGGACAGAGCAAGATTGTGTAAGGCTTTATACATCATTAGTAGTATTTTAAAGTTAATTCCAAATGACATGGGCAACCAATGTAAAAACGAAAACTGGTGAGATGTGCTCAGATTTTCTTTTTCTAGTTAAGATTCTTGCTGCTGCATTGTGTACTAATTGTCATTCTTAGGTAGTCCTGTTAGGAGTTCATTACAGTAATCTAGCAGATTAAAAACAAAAGCGCAAATTAATTTCTCAGTGTCTTGCAATGTTATAAGAGATCTAACTTTTGCAATATTCCTTAAGTGAAAAAATGCAGTCCTAGTAATTTGGTTAATGTGCGATTTTAAATTTAGGTCAGAGTTCATCAAGTCAAGTCGGGGAGCATGCACTGGTACAGTGCGTTGCCACACCCACTACACAACGAAACAACTTGGGATCCCGGTTTGCAACCCCCCAGGCAGACACACGGTCCAGTCCCACCCTCCGGAAATGACCCTCTATTTGCCGCAGCCAGGTGTTACGTGGGCAACCCCTTGGCCTGGTCCAACCACTCGGGTCCTCAACAATGATGATCTTATGAGCCGGATCACCCTCGGGGTAACGCGCCACATGGCCGTAGTGCCGTAACTGATGATCCCTCACAATGCAGGTAATGTGCCTCATTCGGGACTCCATGAGCAATCACTCATTCGACGCAAAGTCAAACCAATGGTACCCAAGGATTGTCCAGATAGACACAGTACCAAAGGAGTCCTGTTTTCGTCTCAGGTCACTGGATAGCGTCCATGTCTCACAACCATATAGCAAGACAGGAAGCACCAGGGGCCTCATGCATAACGCCGTGTGTAGAACTCACACTATAACATGGCGTAAGCTCAAAAGCAGGAATGTACGTACGCACAGAAAAATCCAGATGCAGGAATCTGCACGTACGCAAACTTCCACGTTCTTCCGCTACATAAATTCCGATCAGCGTGAAAAGTAACGCACGTGCACGCGCCTTCTGTCCCGCCCCAACTCCTCCCAGAATTACGCCTCTTTGTATATGCAAATCAATATAAATAGCCCTTAAGCTCAGCCTTCTGTGAAAAGACAATGGGAAAAGCACGGGGGAAAATATAAGAATTTCAGCGAATACCACATGGAGGCAAAGGAAAAACGTACTATTTGTTGGTTTAAACAGTGGTATAATCAACAAAATGAAGTTGGTCAAGTGACAGAGTGTCGGAGAAACTCGAAAGCTCAAGTTCACAAAGTCGCACAGTGCCCGAAATAATAAAGTAATCACATATCAAAGTCGCTGTGAAAAGGCAAGTCGTAGCCCACTGTCTGAATGTCATATGAAAGCTTATTAGGGTACAGAGAAAAGAAATAGGCACACAGTGGGGAAAAAAGCACGAAATGTCAACTTTAATCTCGAAATTTCCACTTTAATCACATAGTTTATTTTGCCATTAAAGTAGAACATCATAAACTTCATCTTAAAATTGTTTAATTTACTAGTTTCTCAAATCCCATTGTAACAAAAGTAGCACATTAAATGCTTTGTTCTGTATTTGATCTTCTATGTGCTCTGTGTGTGAATCACTACCTGCTTCTTAAACAGGCTTTCTTTTTCTCCAACAGGACACAGAATCCATTACATTCGTGATATTACAGCTCTCTGAATAATTAAAATACTGAGATGCATACGTAATATCTTTTTCATGATGATAGGAGTTAAAGTATGTTATTAAACATGGGAACACGGTGGCACAGTGCTTGTTCATGTCTCACGCAAGAGGCTTGCTGCACCATGCGGGACCTTCAATAAAATAATTTATTGCAGCAGTACTGTCTCTTTCAAACGTACTAACCTCCAATTCCTGTCCTTACTTTTCTTTCTCCAAATACCCAATCGCCACACAATCAGCTCTGTAATAGACGTGAAGCCATCTGTAAGCTTAGAATGCCGATTCTTCAAAACTTTTAAGGAACGTTGAAATATCTTCGTAGTACATGTTTAATTATTCTATCTGTCTATCCTTCCAGTGTCACGTCAGCACGAGTAAGAATACAGCGCAATGCAGGAACAATCCCTGAACTAGCTAGCGCTGCGGCACCGTGTCCTCACATGTTTAATTATTAACAATACTGATTATTTAAATGAAGTTAAAGTTTTATCTGTATAATATAATCAACATATTTTGCTGCATTTCATCTTAAAAATGATATCGTCATCATATGTAAATACGCGCTTTATAAAGTGGCGCAGGTTTTGCAATATTATAACTGTATCCCAAGTTTACAGTGAGGTGATTGTACTTATAAGTACAAACAGTTCTACAAACAAGGAGCACTTGATGGACTGATTGAGTCCGTTTATAGTTCTTGGGATGAAACTTTTTCTAAACCGCGAAGTCTGTACAGGAAAATCTCTGAAACGTTTTACCGTGGCTGAGGCAGCGTCTGCTTCATGCTGTATACCGATAATTCTCTTTCCGATCAGCTGCTGCTGTGATTCCCCACTCAGATACAATGATATAAATACTCCGAGTGGTGGAGTGAGAGTAATATGGAAAAAGATGATCTGCTGTGGCAACCCTTAACGGGAGCAGCTGAAAGAGGAAGAAGATTCATTGAGAGTAACAACGCTAAAGCAGTTATGGTATTTGGAATACTATGGCTTTTCCCTGGACCATTATATTGCTGCAGGTTAATTACAATGAGATGCATTACACTAATAAACAATATGCAGTTAGTTTCAGTGTATTTATAAAGCCGCTTCAGGAATGTGGGTATGAGAAAGAAAGGGTGACCACACAGGAACAGTAGCACTGCTTTGACGCTGGGTGCCGCCAGTCTGCAAAACCGAGCGGAGAAATTGCGTACGCCAGGGCATGAGGTACCGTGGAAATGTGCGTGGCTTTACGCCAGGTTTAGGTTTTATACATCACGATTTGAGCATGGAAACATTCGTACGCAACATTTCTGTGCGTACGCACCGTTTATACATGAGGCCCCAGGTCTCTAAAGACTTGGACCCTCGTCCTTTTGCTTAGATATTGGGAGCGCCACACACCCCTTTCCAGCAACCTCATGACCCCCCATGCTCTACCAATCTGTCTACTGACTTCATAGGAAGAGCCACCAGAGACATGAATGTCACTGCCAAAGTAAGTAAACCTCTCAACAAGGTCAACACTATCTCTGCAAACAGACACACTGCTGATGGCTGTGCCCAAGAGGTCATTAAAGGCCTGGATCTTGGTTTTTATCCAGGACACTCGCAAGCCCAGACACTCAGACTCCTCGCTCAGTCTCTCGAGCGCCCTGATCAGAGGCTCCATTGACTCCGCGAAGATCACAGCATCGTCAGCAAAGTCAAGATCCATGAACCTTTCTTCACCTACAGACGCCCCACAGCCGCTGGACCATACGACCTTGCACAACACCCAGTCAATGCAAGCATTGAACAGAGTAGGAGCAAGAACACACTCCTGATGAACCTCAGAATCAACTGGGAAAAACACAGAGGTCCTGCCTCCACTTTGCACAGCACTCACAGTACCAGTGTACAGGCCAGCCATGATATCCAGCAACCTCAAGGAGATCTGGCGAATCCTCAGGATGTCCCACAGGGCAGCCCGATCAACTAAGTCAAATGCTTTGCCAAAATCGACAAATGCTGCAAAGAAACTCTGCTGATATTCACGTTTGCGCTACATGAGAACCCTCAGTGCCAGGATGCAGTCGATGGTAGACTTCTTAGGCGTAAAACCAGACTGTTCTGGTCGCTGGTAGGTGAGCAAGTGATCACGGATCCTATTGAGGACGACCCTAGTAAGGACTTTACCCGGCACCGAGAGCAGTGTTATCCCCCTGTAGTTGCTGCAATCCAGGCGATCACCCTTCCCTTTCTAGATAGGGACAACAAGTCCCATTTTCCAGTCAGTTGGGATGATGCAGAGTCTCCCAAATGGAAGCAAAGATTGCTTGCAATACCAGGAGGACAGCCTTACCACCAGCCTGGAGAAGTTCGCCCCGGATACCACAGATCCCTGCAGCCTTTCCTCCCCCTCAGCTGGTTAATCACCTGTGCAATCTCAGTGAGATTGGGTGGTTCACAGCTAATTCGAGGATCAGCCCCAAGAACCGTGGACCCAGAGATATCCAACGTCCTAGCCGGTGGATCAGCTTTGAACAGCTGCTCAAAGTACCCAGCCCAGTGGGTCACAACTGCAGTGTCATCCGTAAGGACCGCTCCATCAGCTGCCCTGACTGCTACTCTCCCAGGAACAGATTCAGATGTGCACAATGCTTCGATTCCTCTGTAAGCAGGATGTGGGTCCCTACACCACAGATGGTGTGTCACTTGCTCACAGTTTCCTCTAACAAATGCCTCTTTATCTGCCCTCAGAGCCCTCGCAGCTGTCCTTCTCAGTTCCCGGTACAGACCAGAGTTGCCATTGAGCCATGTGCTGCGACTCCTCTCAATGATATCCAGGGTGCCCTGCGAGATGAAACACCTCCTTCTGGGAACACTGGTAACACCAACACAACCCTAAGCAACCTTCAGGATCTTGTCACGGAAGGTCTTCCACATCACATTAGGATCGGCAGTCGTACCCAAACCCGAAAGTTCCTCACACAAACTGCGTGCAAACTCATTAGAAACAGCCTGGTCTTGGAGTCTGGCCGTCCAGGCTCATTTTCCTAGTAGGTATATACAATACAATGTTATGGACCTCCAAAGTACAATCACCACAACTAACAAAGAATTTTCTACCTGTTAAATAAGACAAACTATTTTAAGAGTCTGCCGGAGGGGCCCACCCATTGTCTAAGGCGAGTTATGACAATACTGTGATCTATGTTGCCAAATGCTGCACTCAAGTCTAAACGAACAAGAACAGATACTAATTTAACCAGTGTAGTTTCTGTACTATGATTTTTTTTCTAAAACCTGACTGAAATTTGTCAAGAATAGAATGTTTATTCAAGTAAACATTTAACTGCTTAAAAACTGCTTTTTCTGAATTTTACTTAAGGAAAGCAGGTTAAATGCATCTAAACTTGTTAAAGACAGAGAATTCTAGATTATTTTTAGAGAGTCAGGGAAGACCCCCCTGTATCTAATGATGAGTTCACTATTTCAAGTACACTATCAATTAACATGTCAGAGAATTCTTCGAAAAAGACTGTTGGTACTGAGTCAAGGACGCAGGTGGAGCGTTTCAGTTGAGAAATTGTTCTGCACCGTTCATAGAGCATGCTTTGGTTTGACAAGATTAACTTTGGGGAAGGGGATGTATTTTATTATTTCTAATATCATTTATTTTGTGTTTAAAAAATATGGCAAAAGCCTCACAAGTTGCACTAGTAGTTTTTAGGAGGCATTCCATCGAGTGAGCTGAGTTTAGAAGATGATCAATAGTTCAGAATAAAACTCTTAGATTTATAATTTTAGAGAAATATGACTGCCTCTCAAGGTGGACTGCTTTGTTATATTCAATTTGTTCCTACAGTACTTCATAGTAGACTATTAGTTTAGTTTTTCTCCATTTATGCTCAGCTCTCTGGCATTTTCTCTTTACATCTGACACTCTTTGTGACTTCCAAGGTATTTTTAGTGCTGGAGGATTTTTAATAGTATGTCAGCTGCAGTCATTCCCTCAGCATTCAAATTTTCCAATTTAATAGTTACATTACTAGCTGTATTAAGGCAAGAACTACATTTGTACTAATTGTTTAGAATATTAGCAAACCATGAAGCTGAAACTGAATCAAAATAATGTTTTTTAACAATATGCTTCTCATTAATTGTAGATAACCAGTATTTCTGCATCTAATAATATGTACAAATGGTCAGATATCATATATCTTGTTAAAAATAGCACAAATAAAACTATTTTTATTTCCTGAAGCATTTTAAAACCAATCCATGTAAAACCTTTTTTTTTAACTTGTAAAGAGTCGAATTGCCTGTAGTTTCTCCAGTACTGCAAGTCTTAGTATTTATTTCTGGTTTCAACACCATTCTGCTGCACAGATGTGTCCTGTCCATTTTCAAACCATTTTTAAAACATTCTTGTAAAGTCAAATCAACCAATAAAATATGCAACTGACTTTATGAACATTAGCTATAACATGGCAATTAAAGGTTGATTCTGTTATTTTCTGTACAAATACTGTGTAAATTACAGTGAACAATACTTAACACTAGAATTACCAAAGCCTACAAAAAAACTTGTAAATCTGGACCACCTTAAATCCCTTCAAACCTCTCCATCAGTGTCTTTTGTCTTGTAAATGTGCTGATCAAGACAAGCAGCAAGCAGCCTATTATTCCATCCCCCACCGCTACAGAATGTGCACAAAGTTCTCCCAGCTCATGCCTTGATTATCTGTGAGTGAAGTGCTGGAGTTTTAGAGTGGAAATAATAGATCGTTATTTGGAACACATGCATTTCATGTGTGTTCAATTCCTACAATTAACTTTGCAAACACATCTTTAAAACAGAAACGTTTTTCATATTTTAGTAATAAATGACAAAATGTAGGCATAAACTATATAATGTGTGAAGCCTGAAGTCCAAAGGTCAAATAAACACTTTCACAAAAGTTTCAAAGATGATACAACAGTTTCTGTGGCACAGCGGTAAGAATTGCTGACTTGTAATCAAGAGTCCCCCGGTTCGATCCTCACTGCCTCCTATATTTACCGGTTTGAGTAGTGAGTTGCTCTTATTGTTAATATTATACAATAAAAACATACATTTGATTTGCATCTGTAACAGCCACAGTAAATTTATAGTACTTGTAAAATGTAGTGTTTTTTTTTTTCACTTTTATTCTCTCAGTCACGATCACAATACATACTACCGCCCCCCCCCCCCCCCCCCCCGCCAGGGATCTGATGCTGTTAGTTTTTATTTGAAACTGGGAATAACTGTACATGTGAGTGGTGTTTTGAGACAGTGGAATTGGACATTCTCCGATCTGGATGGATAAAAGCTGACACACAAACGCTGGTGAATCTGCCTTATTCGTATCTCACTGTCACTTGATTTTTTTTTTAATTCAGTTTTATTGAGTGTTCCTGCTCACACTGAATTAGTATGCACCTTATGGTCCATGATGTCAAAGCCGCACTGACAAAAAAAAAAACCAGAGACATACAGTAGGTATATATGATATTTGGAATTATTCATTTTATGACCTGTATAGTACATTTCGGAAAACATTGTGGCATAGATGCAACATTATTCATATTATTCATATTCATTCGCATAACGTCTTGTGGTTGTAATCAGTGACCACGTGGTTTTTTGTTTCTTGTTTTTTTCCCCCCAATCTTGCTAGTCTCCACATTTTGGTGCATGGTGTGTTTCTTTTGCACTCCAGGACATGCAGAGGAAAGAATAGTACAGAGAGGTCAGTTCAGCGCTATATGTAATCATCAAATTCAAATTTTAACAGTTCACACACATGCAAGGACCGTCCTTCCTACATTTACGACATGTGTACCTGTTGCAATGTACACACTTCTCTCTATGCTTTGGTTCCTATTACATTGAAAGGGCACGTGACACTGACTCAGTTTTCTTTCCTGGGGAAAGCGGCTGTCTTTGAACAGAAGCTTGTCGATGTTGCATTCTCCTTTTCTTTTTCCATCGCCTTTTGTAGTAAGAAGCGACGGACGAAGTTCCTCTGCAAGGTGAGCCATGAACACTCTTCTTTTCTCAGTGGACCCCGTACATGCCTTGCACAGTACATGTGCGTTGATCGCCGCCAGGTCAAGCTTGTTGTAGCGCAAGCAACCGGCAACCAGCATGCTCATGCTCGCACTGAATAAAATTTAGAGAAAAAAAAAGCTAACTGCAAAAATGTCTAAGAGAAATGAAGTGATCTCTTTTTTCCTGGTTCAGGTGACATTACAAGTCTTATGAAAATACTAATAAATGTGTAATCACTGATTTGTAATTTATGGTTTATGTGACGTTTTCTGTAGAGGCCACTGATGTCATACCAGTCCTCCTGACACTGAAGGTAACCCAAAAAGAGGATACCCTGGTGCATTTGCAAAGAGAGCTTGTAGTTGGCTGCCTAAAATCTACACAGCCCACCACAAAAAAGGTAACAAACTCAGTTAAAAAACGTACATTCTAAACACAGTTAAATGTTGAATCCCTCTATGTTATGCTGATTCAAAAAAGTTTTAAAAGTACATTTTTATTATCTCATCATTTATGCAGAATGTGGAATTCAGTTTTGATAATGTTCAGAGCCTCCAGCATAAAGGATTCACTGTTGATCCTAGTAGGGGAACTGTTGATCCTGGCCAGAAAAAAAGCATCTCTGTGACCTGGGTGCCTCCTAATGGTCATGATGTGAGTTTGTTGGGTTTTTTTTTATATGTTTGTTGTTATTTCAGTTTCTTCTGTTTTTCCTTAAAACATCCCAAACACAAAACTGTTTCTGAAGCATCTGACTTTTGAATAATGTATTTTTTCTTTTTCTTTTATCATGTTTTTTTTTAATTCCAGATAGATGCATTGAAAAATAGTTATAACACAACAATCAAACACAGATTGTTATTAAAAAAAAATAGAAAATCAGTCAAATAATGATACTATGAATCCAGTAAATCATGAAAAGAGAGTTAATCAGCACTAAAATCCCAGTCCTTGAGAACTGCTGAAAACTAATTAGTAATGAAAGTCTATTATGCAATTCTTCGATGATGTATTTTTTTTTCAAATACTGTAAGAATATAGCTGTACCTTTCTGCATTTTTAAAAAGATAAAAGAGCAAAGGTAATTCAGACATGTTGGATAAAATTGCTAGATTTCCTGTGTTAATAGTTTATTTTTGGACACTTTATTTGTCTAAAAGATTAAAAACAATGAAAATAATTAATACCTGCTTCTGAATATTAGAACTCAAATGAGAGAAAAATAAACATTAATAATAAAACCTTTATTTTAAAAGTAATGAAACTTTATATATCAAGGTATTTAATCTGCTTTATTAATTTAGGGTTAATAAGTAATTTTTAAACACATTTGTAGCATATCCCTTGATCAAACTATACTTTGACTCAAAACCTTAACACTTCCTAAACATACTAGAGCATCAGCTAAAGTGATTCCCATTTACTGTTATTTTCCTTTCTCTTCAAGCTTCCTGAATAAATTTCAAGGATATTTTTTACCAAACACTAGTGATTAACATATTTGTTAAAATGGTGGTGCAAACTTATTATCATGTTTACATAACTTTCCACTAACCAGTTAAGATCAACAGATAACACATTATCTATTTAGGAATTATCTTTTATAATAAAAAAATGAAGGTGTTTGCTTGCAGGCTGTAAGCAGTATATAAAAGTTACACCAAGTAAACTGAAGTGTAGTGAAATTCCTTAAATAGTGAAATCAAATAAAGTTGTGAAGCAAACATGGTAAAACTAAAAACAGTTCATGAACATTGTGTAAGCCAAGTTAAATAAGCAACATAGCACCATGCTGAAGAAATGGTGGACAGCACATTTATCTCTTAACAGTAGGAAAAATATTAAAATATTTTGTTTGCAAAATCTATATTTTTAATAATAAAATATATGCTTAGACATTTTATTCAGTCTTAAAATATACAATATAGCTTCTAAAACAAAACTTTTATGATTTAAATATTTATAGATCTTTTTAACAAATATATATATACTATGTGTGTATATATATATATATATATATATATATATATATATATATATATATATATATATATATATATATATATATATATATACTAGACATTAAGCCCATTACAATAACGGCCGCTAGAACAGTAGTCCATAAACATTAGTAGGAACAGTCTATATTAATTGGCAAGGGACCTTTTACCTCATTAAATTTTTCCCGTAAAATGCCTGTAATTTTCTCTGACAGTAATACTGACTTTGCTGCCCATAATATGCGTTTAATTTTCTGTCACAACGGTGGGCAATCAGCAGATTCTCCCCAGCAACTGATGTAATGTGCGCGAAAATAAATCTTCTTTTAAAAGTCAACGTATTGTAATATCATGAAAATTAAAATATTTAGGAAAACCCCTTCAATGACTGACACTTTACACTTTACCGGGCCAAGCTTCTTAATCGCAAATCTGACATCCTCAGAGTGAACACTTGCACAACAATGAGGAAGCTGGTCTCCGCGTCTCAGTACCCGATTGGATTTTTCGTGCCTCATGTTTCAGGTCTTACCTCATTTACTGAAATCCGATTGGATCTACTGCGCGATATTTTATAGGTCCCGCCCTCTCTGTCTTGTGTGACACGTCAGGCGGCCTTTGAAGCATCGCACTGTGCCCCACGTATGCGCACCTCACCAGAATACACACACACACGGACACTGGATGCACACAGGGGTTTTATTAAAGAGTATATATATATATATATATATATATATATATATATATATACATACTAGCAAAATACCCGCGCTTCGCAGCAGAGAAGTAGTGTGTTAAAGAGGTTATGTAAACATATATATACATATACATATATATACATATCTACATATACACATATCTACATATACATATATATATACATATATATATATATATATATATATATATACATATACACATCCACATATATATATACATATATATATATACACATATCAACATATATATACACATACATATACACACATACATACACACACACATATACATATACATATATACACATACATACATAGTGCGTTGTAACACGGGCTGTGATTGTTACATGGGAAGGAGACGACAAATCACAGCTTCCCGCTTTCTAATCGGGCCTGTGATTGGTGCTTTGACTGATGCCCAGATCCCACAGTATCTCCCCTTAGGAGAGGCGTTAGGCAAGTGTAACTGAATAGTGGTGCTGCAAGTTTAGCTTTACAGTGATCCCTCGCTATATCGTGCTTCGCCTTTCGCGGCTTCACTCCATCGCGGATTTTATATGTAAGCATATTTAAATATATATCGCGGATTTTTCGCTGCTTCGCGGGTTTCTGCGGACAATAGGTCTTTTAATTTCTGGTACATGCTTCCTCAGTTGGTTTGCCCAGTTGATTTCATACAAGGGACGCTATTGGCAGATGGCTGAAAAGCTATCCAGCTAACTTTCTCTCTCTCTCTCTCTCTCTCTTGCGCTGACGTAGGGGGGGTGTGAGCAGGGGGGGCTGTGTGCAGCTGCTTCCTGAAGGACAGGCTGCACGGAGCTTCGCATACTTAAAAGCTCAAAGGGCACGTATTGATTTTTTTTATCTGTCTCTCGCTATCTCTCTCTCTCTCTCTCTCTTCCTGCTCCTGACAGAGGGGGTGTGAGCTGCCGCCTTCAACAGCTTTGTACCGGCGGTGCTTCGCATACTTAAAAGCCGTATTGATTTTTTTTTTGACTGCTTGCTTTGCACTCCTTTGAAAAGGAAGATATGTTTGCATTCTTTTAATTGTGAGACAGAACTGTCATCTCTGTCTTGTCATGGAGCACAGTTTAAACTTTTGAAAAAGAGACAAATGTTTGTTTGCAGTGTTTGAATAACGTTCCTGTCTCTCTACAACCTCCTGTGTTTCTGCGCAAATCTGTGACCCAAGCATGACATTCTAAAAATAACCATATAAACGTATGGTTTCTACTTCGCGGATTTTCCTACTTCGCGGGTGGCTCTGGAACGCAACCCCCGCGATGGAGGAGGGATTACTGTACACCTGTTTTTAAGGCTTATTTACTGAAAGGGGCTTTCATGAAAAAAAGTTAGGGCTTTGCTACAGGATACACCCTCCACAAGTTAAGGAAGTAAAAATAAAGGTATATATTTCTGTTTTATTTAAACCTTTTAAGTTTGTATGCGGGCGGTATGGTGGTGCAGTGAAAGGTGCCAGTTAGGAGACCCGGGTTCGCTTCCCTGCGTGGAGTTTGAATGTTCTCCCCGTGTCTGTCTGGGTTTCCTCCGGGTACTCCGGTTTCCTCCCACAGTCCAAAGACATGCAGGTTAGGTGCATTGGCGATTCTAAATTGTCTGTGGTGTGTGTGGGTGTGTGCGCCCTGCGGTGGGCTGGCACCTTGCCCGGGGTTTGTTTCCTGCCTTGTGCCCTGTGTTGGCAGGGATTGGCTCCTGTATTTAGGATATAGCGGGTTGGATAATGGATGGATGGACATTTGTATGCATAGCCCCATTTGCCCGTTTTCGTTTTTTTTCTTTCTTCAGTAATATTTCAGCAAACCCGGAGCTTGTCAGTTCAAATCCTGGAACTGACACTACTGTGTGACCCTGAGGAAGTCACTTCACCTGCCTGTGCTGCAAAAAACAAAAGTAATGTAACAAATTGTACCTCAGATGTTGCACGTTGCTGGAATAAAGGCATAAGTCAAATAGATAAATTTGTATTATACACATAAGAACTATTCATTTATTTTCAGTTAAGTCATCTGCAGCAAACCTTTATAAATAAGGGTTTCTCCTTTTTAGATAGTGCAAACTGTTTCTTCTTCATTGAGGTTTTCTGTTGGAGAGCTTTTTTCATTTCATTGAAAATTAAAGCAGCAGCTGCCAAAATATGTAGCTTTCTTATTAATTTTTCAACATTGTGTAAAATAACTTTATAAAGTAACATAAAAGGTTTAAATACTGGTTATCCTTTTACACTAAAATATTACTAAAGAGATACAAAAAAAGTAAAATGCATATGTTGTTTTTCTTTAAGGAGATTAAATATTACTGAAGAAAGAAAAAAAAAAAAAGTAAAACAGCCAAATGGGGCTATGCATACGAACTTAAAAGGTTTAAATAAAACAGAAATATATACCTTTATTTTTACTTCCTTAACTTGTGGAGGGTGTATCCTGTAGCAAAGCCCTAACTTTTTTCGTGAAAGCCCGTTTCAGTCAATAAGTCTTAAAAACAGGTGTAAAGATATTGACAATAAGCTACGCAAACCCACCAAGACATGGAATCGTTTAAATCAAGGCGCGAGTCGAAAAACACCATACCATACTATTAGTTAACGATTAACACATTTCTATATGTATTGTAAGCATATAATACAACTGATAATATGTTGCGCTTATTTATCTGGTGTACCAACATTTTTGCGCGTTTAACGGCTTAAATCCAACGTGGTTTGTGCCCTTCAGAATGAAAACAGTTTGCATTTACCTTTTTAATAAAAGGCGAGCTTTTAAGCCTGAGAAATCACCCCGTAAATGCACACATTTAATTGCACATGTGTTAATATGTATGCTTACACACTGTTTCTTCTTCATTGAGGTTTTCTCTAGTATGTAGATCGGGGTAATTACATTCACTGCATTCGTAGTCTGAATCACAATCTGATTGTATGGGTGGTTACCTACCAGGTAACGCTTATGGTTGGCCAGCAAGTCAGCTAACATCAGCCACGGTGCCTTCAGTTGTGAGAAGCAGATCATAGAATGGTTGAAAATAGTTTACTGTCAAATAATGCAAAGAGTACGCGACACGTGTTTCGCCCTAATTCTTGGCTCATCAGGCGTAAGGCAAGTATAATTGAATAGCGGCGCGTCATTGAATAGTGGCACTGCAAGTTTAGTTTCTTTTCAATAAAGTCAGGCGTTAGGCAAGTGTCATTGAATAGCGGCACTGCAAGTTTAGTTTCTTTTCAATAAAGTCAGGCGTTAGGCAAGTGTCATTGAATAGCGGCGCGTCATTGAAGAGCGGCGCTGCAAGTTTAGTTTCTTTTCAATAAAGTCAGGCGTTAGGCAAGTGTCATAGAATAGCGGCGGCGCTGCAAGTTTAGTTTCTTTTCAATAAAGTCAGGCGTTAGGCAAGTGTCATTGAATAGCGGCGCGTCATTGAAGAGCGGCGCTGCAAGTTTAGTTTCTGAATGATTTTTATTTTTATTAATTTTCATTGTAATCATTCTATACAAACAGATCAATTTATAACCCAACAAATTTGAAGACTAATGAAACCCCACCCCTGAGAAGGAGAGCTTAGCTAAAGGAAAATTGCTTAAGGCTTTTTAATAAGGCAACATTAAACAAAAGAAAGGGAGAAGTAAATATCTATGTAAATAAGAGATGGAGAAGGGAGTTAAATGCGGTAATAGTTATTTCTCTTATTCTAAAATAATATTGATTAAATCCTGCCATGTTTTGAAAAAATTTTGTACAGATCCTCTAACTGAAAATTAGATTTTTTCCAATTTCAAATAATATAAAACATCGGTTTCCCACTGACTTATAAGAGGAGAATTAGGATTCTTCCAATTTAACAAAATAAGTCTGCGTGCCAAAAGTGTAGTGAATGCAATCACCGTTTGCTTGTCCTTCTCAAATTCAAGTCCATCTGGTGCAAGTTTAGTTTCTTTTCAATAAAGTCAGACGTTAGGCAAGTGTCATTGAATAGCGGCGCGTCATTGAAGAGCGGCGCTGCAAGTTTAGTTTCTTTTCAGTAAAGTCAGGCGTTAGGCAAGTGTCATTGAATAGCGACGCGTCATTGAAGAGCGGCGCTGCAAGTTTAGTTTCTTTTCAATAAAGTCAGGCGTTAGGCAAGTGTCATTGAATAGCGGCACTGCAAGTGTTAGTTTCTTTTCAATAAAGTCAGGCGATAGGCAAGTGTCATTGAATAGCGGCGCGTCATTGAAGAGCGGTGCTGCAAGTTTAGTTTCTTTTCAATAAAGTCAGGCGTTAGGCAAGTGTCATTGAATAGCGGCGGCGCTGCAAGTTTAGTTTCTTTTCAGTAAAGTCAGGCGCGCTTTGCAGCGGTGAAGTTCTGCTTTTAAATTTTTATTAAGAAGAAAAGAATACCTTTTTAAACTGAGGGAAAATATACCAATAACAATTTGTTAAGGATCTGTTTTTTTGTGAAGCTGCCTTTACACAGCCTGTCCACTGTTTTATAAATGAACGCCATATAAAGCCGTCCTTTCTCCTTCACAGTCAGTTCACGTGATTACGTGTGAGGCGTGATGTCGCGATACGCAAGCCCACCTCCCACGGCCAGCGAGCTGCCGTCCATTACTGTATATGGACAAAAAAGAGGTTCCAGTTATGACCGTTACGCTTTGAATTTTGAAATGAAACCTGCCTAACTTTTGTAAGTAAGCTGTAAGTAATGAGCCTGCCAAATTTCAGTCTTCCACCTACACGGGAAATTGGAGAATTAGTGATGAGTGAGTGAGTGAGTGAGTGAGGGCTTTGCCTTTTATTAGTATAGATATCTACATATATTTATACATATCTACATATATATATACACATATATATATATATATATATATATATATATATATATATATATATATACATATCTATATATATATACACATATATATATATACATATCTATATATATATACACATATATATATACATATCTACATATATATATATATATATATATATATACATATATATATATATATATATATATATATATATACATATTACGATTATTATAGTTCTCTTTGTATACCACGTTGTCAGTTCAGCACTCCGGTTGTAATATGACCAAGCCATGCAAGCACACTCTTGAGAATGCAACGTATAGTTGTACAGGAGAAAAGCAATCTTGCCTCAAATCAATGGCAACCTTTTGTAGGTCTATGAACTTAATTCAAACTTTAGGTTTACACGGTGCTTTGTTTCCGACGTGCTGCGTTCAGTCAGTTCACATGAGCCGCTCTCTTGTGTGATGTTGCGATGTCCACGGCTTTATTTAATGTTAGCTAAGACCCGGCACTTAAAAGTTTCTTGCTACAGCAATTTTAACTCCGTTACAAAGTCATCCAAAGTTTCGTTTATACCTCGTGTCTTCTCATTAAACTTGTATCTCGCGATTATGGTATTGCAAACGGCAGCGGGAGCGTTTCTATAAACTTAATTTAAACTTACGGTTTACACCGTGCTTCGCTTCTTATTGTTTCGCTGCCTTCTCAATTGTGTAATGAATGTTTTCTTCAGCGCTCTTTGGAGCTCTTCCTTGTTTTGTACGTACTGCGTTCACAGTCAGTTCACGTGATTACAGCACAAGGGTCTATAAAAATGTATAATTGTAACATTGTAGGACTTTATCATTTCTTACTTTTTACATCCTTAGAATTTCCATATGCTGTTACTCTATTTCAGTCTTGGAGTTATTGATTGCTTCTCATTTGATTTTTGAAACTGATTTAATTATATATTATATATGTAGTATATGTAAGTATATAGCTTGTTACTACATTTTTTCATTTTCTTTGTGCATGAGATATACAGAACTGGGTCTTCTCTAGCTGCTGATGTTGAAAAGAGCAAAGGAGAAATTAAACATACTTTAAGTGCAATGCACTTCACAGTCTACATGTACTAGCAGTACAGATGCAGCCACACTAAATGTGTCTTATACTCTTAGACTGTACTGTTTTACATGAAGTTGCTGCATTACATGCTTGACTAGCCTTAATTAGAAAAAGATGGCATTTGTGATATAATTACTTCCTTTACTCTCATTACTCTAAATATTTAAATCCACTTAATATGAAATTTAACATCTACTCAGTCAACAACAACAATTTATTTCTTGTATTGACCAAAATCACACAATGAATGCCTCAATGACAACTGACATGCTGACGTCATCCTTGCAAATGAAGAAGAATCAGCTGAGAGTTTTTGTGCTTTGTGGCATGAGAGTTAATTTAAAAATACCTTTTGCTCCTAAAAATTTGTGTTTTGTTTGCTGCTAAGGAACTGTGCAAGATTTTTAAAGGTTTTTTTCCTTTTAGAAGGGTTTTTTGCTGTGTTTTCCGGCTGCACAGGAGCAAAAGCAGTTGGGTGCTTGGGGGTCCAAATGGAAAAGTTACTTGTTATTGTTATTTGTATTCAAACTAGCATCAATGAGGCAGGGCAATAAACAGCAGCAGCTGACACTGGCATCACTGTAAGTAAATAACCGGCATTGTCATAAGTAACAGAAACAATGATTCCTTAGTGGGGGAAAAAAAAGGCAACGGCTGATTTCAGACCATACAGATAAGGGCTCAGAAGGACATAGGCAGGCAACTACCGTTAAGGCGCCGATTAAGCACAAGCTTGCTACAGTAGCAGACAAGATAGTAAGAAATTAACTACCAGTGAATATTCAGTAAGCGAGTTTTTCTAGATTGAAAAGATCTTAGCAGTCAGGAAAGTAGAGCAGTTAAGAGGGTGACAGTGTCATAGGTTAGGAGAACAGAGAAAAGTAAAGTTAATCTCATAGAAGGACAAACAGCAAGCAGTCAAGAGGGAGAACATTACTGGAGCTAAAGGAATTAGAATGTGTAAAATGACTGTAGAAGTTCTTTAATCTAATATTTTTGTCTTAATTTGTTTAGTTTTACCATTTAAGTTAAATCATTTAATTTTAATAAAAATAAAAAACCTGAGCGCTTTTAGTAATCCAATGTCAAATTTTAATAATGAGGCCTGAGTAATGCAAGTCCTATTAGATGTTGGATTTTTTTAGAGGATGGTTTGAAGGAGCCATTCTCCTATAAGGGATACAGCAGCAGGAGATGGCAGCTGATCCAACACGTCAAGCTCAGGGTCGCTGAACTGGTGGAGGAGTTGGTTGGCCTGTCCCAGGTGTCCTTTAGTGAGAGATAGTGTGCATCCAGACCACACAGTTACAGATAGGTGGTTCACAGTCACCTTGCACAGGGTAAAGGGTGTACAGTGTCTGGGGGCATCCACCCCAGAATTAGAAGTATCAAACCATTTTTAGGTCCTTGTACAGGACGGTATCTCTGAACATTCAGAGGTATTAGGCAGGCATTAGGAGCACCGACGGGCCACATAAAAGGCAACGTCTCCAGACAAAGCCACATGAATTCACTAAGATGGGTCTCATCATCCAGTTGAAGAGGGCTTGTGTTTAAATTCTGTTTGACATAAACAGCAACCCCACCTTTTCTATTATGTCTATCTTTCCTAAAAAATGTGTATCCCTCTATGTCAGGGGTGCCCAATGCGTCGATCGCGATTGACCAGTACATCGCAAAGGTAGTGCAGGTAGATCGCGTTGCATTCAAAAAAAAATTTTTTTAAACGTTAGTCTATCATATATCCTCCCTAGTCAAGGATGTAAAAATTCTAATTTTTATTCAAATAATACAAATAACACATCCTGTCAGGGGTTTTCTTGAGGCATTTGAGCACTTTGATGTTTTAAGTAGTTATTGAGAACACTTACATCTTTATATGCATTTTAATAATATATTAAAATAATAATATATTAATACTTAAGTATTTGGAGCCAAACTTTGTAAACTGTAGTGCCAAATACATTGCTCAGTTGCAATAAATATCAATAAGCTTATCTACTTTATGGATAAGATATTATATAGTTGTGTACAACTGTATAATGTATAATTTTAGATGCAATTTTCAGAAAATAAAATTCATAAAGTAATAGTTCTTACTGTGTTCATTTAGTAGTTATACATTTTTTAAGTCATTGCAGACAAGCTAGTTAATTGTGTGTTAACATTAATTTCAATGCCCAATATTAAAAATGTTTATATCATGACTTCTACAAAGGTCTTATCCTCGGTTCTGAAAAGTCCCCTAGCAATCAACTTACACACCCACCCAGTACACTAATTCCCCAATGGTGGTGTGCCATGTCCCCATTCCATTGCAGAACACACTCATACACCGACAATTCACTTTACCTATATGCTTAAGTGATGAGAGGAGAAAATATTTTGACAGACACTGTAAGAATATGCAAACTCCAAAGAGGCAGTACCTGTACCGGACAGACAAACCCACTTCTCCACAGATAATAAAATTTCTTAATCAGCGCAGACAGCCTTCCACTGCCTCCCTTCCTTCAATTACCTGTACTGTATCAAAGGCTCCAGTGTTTAAACATTTTAAACATAGTTTTAAAAAATAAAAAAGCAAGAGGGCATTATTTCTCTAGTCCAGGAGGTTGCTGTCCACATGCTCAGGAATGTAACCTTATTTGAGACCACTGCCTGCTTTGCAAAATAACAACTCTAGACCCATCTTAGTCCACTTTCTAGAGTGTAATAATCCTTACTAGGATTTTTCAGTCCTTCATGTCTGTAAGTTACAAGTAGAGCTTTGAAGTATATGACACAAAGCCTTTTAAAACTGCTTTTCATGGCTCAGACCAGATTCAGGCATCAAAGGCTTTTCCATGCACACCACAAGACATACTTGGGTTTTGAACCTTTCAGAAATACTTCAGAGCAAATATTTCATCAATGCCATTATTTTATATTATATTGCTACAAACCGTATCTTTTTCTTCCACAGTAATGTATGTTGCAGGGGTTTTGAAAGTCTTTCTACTGTATATTAGCATGTGTCAGACCAATAATTCATCCATAAAATGGCACTTTATTATGTTATTTTGTTTCAGCGAAGATATCCTGTTTCTGCCTCTGTACTGCTGACCCTTAAAGGAGACATAACTGAAATATACAAAGTGAACCTCTTAGCAATTATTGTGGATGCCTGAAGGTGAACACAGCTTCCGAGGGACTTCATTAAGAACCTATTGCTGATCTGCTATCTGTAAAGTTAATAAAAAGATAAAATTTTATATCAATTGATTCAGAATATTGTGTCATTTCTATTATATTCATTCTGGGTTAAATGATCTAATATTAAAAGTTAAAAACCAACATACTGTATAACTGAACCACAATGTCCACCATGATTTTCTCTAATATCCTGACCTGACCTGGCTTATTTTTACTCTGTTTAGCTCCAGTAGTGATGACTCTTGACAGAGCTTTCCACACCTGTTGGTCATTCCTTTTCTCTGCATGGGAGGAAACAAAAAGCGAAACAAAAAAAAATTTCATGCTACTCATTTTGTGACTTCATGACATGTCTTTAAGTTAACCTATTATATAAATTGTACGTATTCATTGTAATGTATTATGACCCGGCAAGATGGTCTGAGTTGAAATGGAACTTAGAAATCCTAAGAACCCTGAGGCTGCCAAAGATTTGTGTAAGTAGAAAAGGCTCAGTCTAAAAGGGCAAAGTTTGAAGGCCAAGAAGAAACCAGTACTGTAAGTAGTCTTGCCAATCAGTCACCTGTTCAAGTAAGTCAAATACTGCAAATGAAAAACGGCTTAAACCAGGACTGTATTATTACAAGTAATACAAAATACAGCAACCCCCAAACAAACAAGACATAGGTAAACATGAGCATCAAACTGTATTTACAGAGTCCCAAACAAGTCCAGAATAGCAAAAGTAATGTATAGTCCAGAGGTACAGTGAATGAAGAAAACATAGGGATGTGTGCTGCCGTACACTCCCCTGACGAAACTGGCAAATCTTAAACTGTATGAAATCTTCAGAGGTGAACAAGTAAGCTTAGAATAAACTCTACTACTTTCATTAATGCTGCAAAACTGGATCTTAGCTTTGTAATCTATTTGCTGGCTGGAAATTCTTCTTTATTATTGATAAATGAGTAGATGGAATGTTTGAACAAAAATAGGTGCCCCCAGCAGTCCTCCCATGGACAGGGTCACTAATAAACAAACATACAAAAATACAGTACATTACCCACAAAACCTGACTGCGTCCCACAAGTAACTGCTTCTAAAAAAAGCCCCAATTATTTTGGAAATCTAATAACAGGAATCAAACTTTTTTGTTCTCATTATTGACTGGAATATGACGACACAGGAAAATGTTGATAACTCGGGGCAAACCAAAAAATACTCAGCATATTGCTTTGTTTCCACACTCATAATTTCAAAATCACTCTCTAGAAAAAAAATACTCTACAGAATAGTGTAGTTGCTGAAGTCCCCTTCTTGATGTAAGGCAAATTACTTGGCACAGAGCTTGGCTCGGGGGAATGAATGTTTAAATTAGTTCAGGGCATTCAGCTCATAGGCTCTATGGAGAGCCGCTTACAAGCCAAAGAAAGTTTTGAGCTTTTACTGCACAAAGAGTGGGTAGCACCTCACTCCAAAGAGAGCAGAATATCAGCTTCATTTCCCCAAAGAGAGTGCATTGTCTGCTTTTTGGCTCCCCAAAGAGTACAGATCTTCAGCTGTCAGCCCCCCCAAAAGAAACAGAATATTTGAAAGCAGCTAATTTTAAAGGAAGGTTGTAACTTCTGGAGATTAGATCATGGTCACCAGTTACAGAACTAGTGTCTGCTTATAGAAGTGCTATTTTGTCCAACACATCCAGGTATGTTCTGTGAACTGTCATAAGCCAAAGGTGAATGTCAATTTGGGTGCCTTTTTGTCTGAAGGAGGCTCTGCAGAGGTGTCAGCCCAAATCTGATTTACACCATTGTTATCAGATGAAGTAACGGGGCTAAGCAAACTGTTCATTTGAGCTGCAATTCAGCCGTTTACTCAAGAATAATGGGTTGGTACAGCTGGGTTTTTGCATCCCATTGATACTGTTGTCTTAACAGGCCTTATGTGCCAGAACACTATGCCCACCTTGTCTTAAATATCCACCCATTTGAAGTTGATGTCTTTTTAAGCATTTCATACTTTAAAACATGAATAGTCATTAGGCATTGTATCCTACAGTGTCCTCAAGGCAAAGTTCCATTACAGTATACCTGTTGTATCACGACCATTAAAGTCTAAATTCAGTGTGTACCTAAGCTAGTATATCGCGATATTGCATTGCTTAAAATTGATCACATTACTAAAGAAGTTGCAGATGTAAATGAGTGTTTAACCGTTTATTTTCTGCATTGCTGGGTTCATGTATTTCTAAACTATTCCATGCCATTTGATGCTTTCATTTTTGACATCATTCACTTCAAAGGTGTGTGGGTTGGTGTTAAAATGCATAGCTTTACTTTTTTCTGAACTTGTAGAGACTCGTAAGTATCCTCACAAAGAGTAGCATTAGGCTTGTCTTCCCTGTTACTCAATTATGAGAACTCCTAAGAATGCCTTTTTTTCTCTCCATCAAGAAGTGGGTCTCCAATGTTCTGTATTCTAGGGTTAACTCAGGGTGTTTGGATTGCTTCATCTAATGTTACCCAATAAAGGTCTAAAAATTTGGAAGTATCCAGTACTTCATGGTGTAATGCTAATACATCAGTTTGAACTTGGAATAAAATGGTGCCATTTAGTAACACAATGGTGTTAACCAAATTATGTTTGTTATGTGTTATCGACTCCTTTTAGTGTGATGAGTTGACTAGCTATTTTGGAAGCACCTTCTCAGCTATAGCTTCATGACTTCACTTCCCTTTCTTATCTTGGAACTCTGTTTTGTATGGTGCACATTCTTAATGTACCATTTGCTTGTTTCACTACCTGGCTTTAGGATTGTAACTAGAAGAGAATCTGTATCAGGTTTTTACCACTAAGGTGTTTCCAACTCTTTAGCAGTGAAGGATTTTGATGATTAATAATCAATAAGATGCTCGCCCAAGAGGATGCCGTAATAATGTGGAATTTGAAAAAATTTAACTGGGTTAATTAATTACCGGTTTTGTCTTCAGCAATACCAGTAATTAATCAAATCCATCCATCCATCCAACCATTATCTAACCCACTATATCCTAACTACAGGGTCACGGGTGTCTGCTGGAGCCAATCCCAGCCAACACAGGGCGCAAGGCAGGAAACAAACCCGCGCAGGGCACCATCCCAACGCAGGGCGCTCACACACCCACACACCAAGCACACACTAGGAACAAATTTAGAATCGCCAATGCACCTAATCTGCATGTCTTTGGACTGTGGGAGGAAACCACAGTACCTGGAGGAAACCCACGCAGACACGGGGAGAACATGCAAACTCCACTCAGGGAGGACCCGGGAAGCAAACCCAGGTTTCCTAACTGCGAGGCAGCAGTGCTACCCACTGCGCCACCATACCGCCCGTAATTAATCATACAGAAATTTTTTTTGAGCACTACGCAGTGCCGCAGCACCAATCACCCCTCAAGTCCTTGGCCACAACACAATGCCTTCTCACAGTCTCTGGTCCGCCTCCACTCCTCTCCACCAAGCTTCGTCCACTTCCACCCGACTCTTGCCAATGACTGGAGGGAGGCGGCCCCTTTTATACACCCCGGATGGACTCCAGGTGCATCCTGAGGAGCTTCTGTAGCCACACCCCTGTGTGGCGGAAGCTCTGGCGGTGTATCCGGAAGTCCTCCGGGTGTCCCCAATCCTCTTCCCCCCCCAGCACTTCCGGGTGTGGCGGAAGTGCTGAGGTCCAGGGCTCCCAAGGCTTCGGGATGCCCCCTGGCGGTGACCACGGGCCCCTACAGGGGTGAGCTTCCAAGCTCTGTACCCGTGGCCTCCAAAGCAACCAGGGTGGGCGCCCCCTCGTGTTCTGGAGGAGGCACAAGCCCTCCTCCTGTCCTCCTGGGCATCCCGGCCGGACATGAACCCCAGCCAGGTACCACAGTGCCCCATCGCCAGCAAAGACCTGTTGGTCCGAGCGACACACCCCATTAGGGCGAAGTGGGTCCTACTATTTTTCCAGGGTCCGTTCCGACACCCTGGAACTCTCGTCTTCGGCACCCTCTCCAAGGTCTTCACGCCCCTCTGTTCTGCGCCGCTCATGCCTTCGTAGCCTCCACCGGTTGTGGGGCTGCCCCATCACCAGCGAAGTGTTGTCCTGCCAGACGGTCCATCCGATGAGGGTCGGCTTCCCACGAAGCAGGTCCTACTGCTCGTCCTGGGCCCAGTCCTGTAACACACAGAAACAAGGGGGCAGAGCCGCTGCCTGGACACCCTTCCCTGGCGTCCCTCTGTGCCGCGCACTGGCAGCGCTCCCCCCTCTGACGAGGACCCCGGAACTTGCCTGTTCGGAACCCCGTCCATGGGTTGCGTGTCCCCCCAGATGACGATCCTGACAGAACCGCCTGCATTTCTTTCTTTTCCACTGGCTTTGGGGAGTGGCTCTTCTCTGGACGTGCGCACCCAGCTGCACGTCCCTTCCTGTCGGAGGAACCGGCATTCACCCCTCGGTCCCGCCTTTCCCTCTTGGACGCCACGGCGGTTTGAGTCAGCGCATGACAAACGCCCAGACCTGTTCCCGTCTGCATCCACCAAGACCAACGGGAGACTGTCGTAGGCTTGGGGCTTTGGGCTCTAGAACCCAGGGCACTCATCAGCCCCTGTCCTGTCTGCCCTCTTGCTGTTACTCCCCTCCCCTCGCGAACAGCCTGCACCGTCGTATCCTCTGTTGGAGACCCATTGACATGGTTCCGATCACGAATGTCATGGGCTCCTGTGGTGGGATCTCCCCTTTCCTTTACGGGGTCGGTCTCACTTACCTCCCCCGCCGCGTCCCTCCGGTTGAAGACTCCAGTGCTGCGCTGATCCGCCCACTGTCGCAGCGTCATCACGGACGTGGCTGCCTTCACCTCCAGCTCCTTCAAACCTCTACGGAGGACGCGCACCACCTGGAATAATGACTCCGTGGGCTGTAGGCATTCCTCCAACTCACGCAGAGCAGCTAGCAAGCACAGATTGTCAGTCGGCGGTTGCCTTACCTTTTCGTCAGGCATATCCGCCGGCTGCTCTCTGAGGGGCCTTCCCACAGGCCCTGTCGGGTCCTTCCTCGGCCTGGGATGGACATTCCTTGGGCCCGCCTTCATCCAATCATCGGCGGACACACAAGACACACTGCCCAATCCCGAGCCTGTCCTGGGGAGGGACTTCCGATCCATGGCCATTTTGGCTCTGTTTCTCTTTCTCCTGGTGCGGCGACGTGCCTTCCTGGAGCCTAGCAGCTGCTGCAGCTTGTTGAGCTGCAGCGACTCCTTTCTTGTAACACCACATGCTGCCGCCTCAGCGCCAATGACAGCCTGAGGATCGGCATACCGCTGCCACTGACGCAGACCCAAGCAGTCCCTGCCTGCAACACAAAAAGTAAGTTTGCCCCTGCGGGGCCGATCGCCATTGGGCAGGGCACTCACCTCCCGGGTCTCGTCTCTCTGTGGCGCCGTCCTCACCGTGCTGCCGTTCTGGACGTCCTCAGCAACAGTGTGCCTGCTGGAGCTCGCTGCACTCCTTGATCGTTTCCCCGTACCAGGGGAATATGGCCTTTTAGTGGACTGGTGCCGGGCCATGAGGTGAATCGATCTCGCGGGGTTGTGCATGCGCCGCAGCGGCGAGTGTGTGGGCTAACTTGCTACTCCGGACTGCCCACAAAATTATTTTTTTGGGGTCCCTGCCTTGTACCAGGCAGAGAGTCCCATCTGGGATGCCATTGTGGGGAACAGCCCGGACACAGACAGGTAGACAAGATGGTTTCACCACACACACATTTATTATACATTTCTATTTACAATAGTGAGCACTACCCAGTGCCGCAGCACCAATCACCACTCAAGTCCTTGGCCACAACACAATGCCTTCTAGTCTCTGGTCCGCCTCCTCTCCTCTCCTCTTAGCTTCATCCACTTCCACCCGACTCTTGCCAATGACTGGAGGGAGGTGGCCCCTTTTATACACCCCGGATGGACTCCAGGTGCATCCTGAGGAGCTTCTGTAGCCACACCGCTCTGGCGGTGTATCCGGAAGTCCTCCGGGTGTCCCCAATCCCCTCGCCTGCTCACATCTGGGTTCACTCATATTGCTTTTGAGGTTCCATCTGTGTTCTTTGGGCAGGTAGGCAATCAGTCCACAGGCGAAATTACAGTTTACTGTAACATTTGTTTCCTGTGGAAGGATTCCCCACTGGCTTATTTAGTCCTTATGAATTCAAGACCAGGGAAAGGCAATGCCTGTATTCTGGAACAGTCTAGTGTGCTTATCCATGTCTTGATCAGTTTTGAGTAATTTGATGGATTAAAGGGTATTACATAATTTTGGTAAATTACAGAATAATTAAAACAATGAATAGTGTTTTTGGTAGACTCTGATTTGGGTACTGACTGCTCAGGATTCAATTCAATATATTTTTGTATAGAACTCTTCACTGAATGCATTTCTCAAGTAAAATGCAAGTATACATTTTACAAATTGCTAAATACAGAATTATTGCACATTAAGATATAGATTTGTTTAAAAACACAGTAAACAAAATAATTTGAAACTGATTAACATAAATGGAAACCAACCATATCTATATTTTAATTAACTATGGCCAGCTGATAATGGAAAGGAGCCAAAAGCAGAGATTGTGTTTAAAATTGTGAAATTGGAACATTAGAACCATCTAGATTAGTGTTTCCCAACCTCGGTCCTGGGTGCACACTGTGGCTGCAGGTTTTTGTTCCAAACATCCATCCATCCATTTTCCAACCCGCTGAATCCGAACACAGGGTCACGGGGATCTGCTGGAGCCAATCCTAGCCAACACAGGGCACAAGGCAGGAACCAATCCCAGGCAGGGTGCCAACCCACCGCAGGACACACACAAACACACCCACACACTAGGGCCAATTTAGAATCGCCAATCCACCTAACCAGCATGTCTTTGGACTGTGGGAGGAAACCGGAGCGCCCGGAGGAAACCCATGCAGACACGGGGAGAACATGCAAACTCCACGCAGGGAGGACCCAGGAAGCAAACCCAGGTCCCCAGATCTCCCAACTGCGAGGCAGCAGCGCTACCCACTGCGCCACCGTGCCGCCCTTGTTCCAAACAGATTCTGTTTTTAATTGGATTCCTGGGCTAATAAAGTGATGTGTTATTTCCCAAGTTCTGTGTTTTGGAAACAATATAGAAATTAGAAAACTAAGTCTGGTAAAAAATCAATATATATAAAGTGTGCCAAGCAGTTTTATGTGAATAATGTATACGAGGGGGGACCCAAAAATAACCAGAAATAAATAAATAACCTAACAACAACAAAACTCCGGTTATTTTTGGGTCCCCCCTCGTATAACAATATTTTCATCTTGATTTTCATTCTACTTTTCTAGGTGTTCTAATTGTTTAATTAATCCATTATTTACTAATTAGTGGGTCTGATGCCAAAGTAGTTGCAGCCTTTGATTATTCAATGTCTGCTCTGCTCATTTTTAATTGTCATTAATAAGATACAACGAAGGGGAAAAACAGCACAGAAAAAGGGCAAAATATAATGAATCAACAAAAGAGAGTTAAGCATTTAAATCTATAGTAAAAGCAGAAATATTTCCAAATGTCTTATAAATGTAAAAATTATGCTGCTGTGCTTTTCTGAATGTAGAATAAAAGAAAAATAATACCAGCTAATTAAATGAGATCAGTGCTATCAGGTGTTGTCACAGATTAGGAATCTGGTTGGAACAAAAACCTGCAGCCACAGTGCGCCCCCAGGACCGAGGTTGGGAAACACTAATCTAGATGACAGCAGACAATTCAGGCCAAAAAAGATTGCTCTACCTATCCACTTAATTCTTCTAAAGTGACATTTTAGCTTATTCCGAGTGTCTGTGCTTCTAACTTCCTAATGTTTGTGTGAAATTTATGAGCATGACACCAAATATAACAAGTTTAAAGTGTGTCTCTGTGTTCTTCATGAACTGATTTTAAAATATTAGTCTCGAGCCACTGTACTAATTCCCTTCATAATTTTAAACACTTAAATCATGCCTTCCTTATTCTTCTTTTGCTTAAAATGAAAAGGCTCAGCTCTTTTAATCTTTCTTCATAAGTCATCCCCTGTTGTCTAGGAATCAGCCTAGTCGCTCTTCTCTGCACTTTTTCTAGCACTTCTATATCCTTCCTGATGCACCTCACCTCCTCCTTGACTGTCTCAGTTCTTAAAAGCTTATCCCAGTCTATACTCCTTAGACTTTGCTGCATTTGCTCAAAATTTGCCCTACCAAAGTTCAACTTAACAGCTTTAGTCTTTGCATCCTCACTCTTACAAAAACCACTGAGAATTGCATTACAAAGCCTTTATTATATTATGGTCACTTGACACTAGTTCAATCAGAGTTCAATCACCTCTACACCCTCAATTCTGTCCTGATTATTACAAAATACTAAATCTAGACAGGCTTCACCCCGTGTTGGCGCTTTAGAATCCTGTGTTAAAAAACAGTCACTCATTACTTCTAAAATCTCCTGCTCTTGTGCTCCTCCATCTGCAAGGTTATCCCAGTTAATATTTGGATAATTAAAGTCCCCCATGACTATAATATCTCCCTGTAAACTGGCATTTTTATTATTACTAAAAAGATTTGCATTGAAATCACTGTCTGTGGTCTATAGCACACTCCTAAAATAACGCCGCTTTCCTTAATGCTTTCCAGGTGAAGCCACATGTCCTCACTAAGATTGGGCTCATCATCCAACTGAAGAGGACTTGTGTTTATATTTTGTTTGACATCAACAACAACCCCCATCCTTTTCTGTCCTGTCTGTCCATTTGAAAAACTATGCAACTTTTAATGCAGTGTAATGCAATAATTGCACAATTAGATCTGGACCACTCTGTATGTTACACTCATTCCTATCATAGTTATTGTATATAGCCTGGCTTCTCTTATTGCTATAATATCATAATTATGCTCCACTACATACAACTTCAATTTGCTTATTTTATTTGTGATACTTAACATTAAGGCAAGCTATTTTAAATGTGTTACTTGTTTTACTTTTGAATTTAAACATTGGGTTAGAATTTACGTTATTTTGGTTTTTTTATGTTTACATCATTTTTCGTCCCAACATGTACAGTTCTAAACCTGGCCTGTCCTAAACTCTCTACTCCCATTCTCTAGTTTAAACAATCCTCAACTGACCTACTCATACGCCTCCCCAACACATGGGTTCAGATGTAACCTGTCATGGCAGAACAGGTCCTGTCTGTTCCAAAAGCAGTCCCAGTGCCCCATAAATCTGTACCCTTCTACACTACACCAAGATTTGAACCACACGTGAACCCTTCTAATCTCCTCAATCTTAAATGGACTGGCATGTGTAATAAATGAGTACAGTACTTCCTAGATGTTATTTTAAAAAAATTCTTCAACAGTAATACAGGGATAAAGTTGGAAACATATCAAGAACAGATTTCACACAAATGTTAGAAGGTTTTTTTCACACAAAGAATGATAGATACAAGGAATATATTACTAAGTAGTGTGGTGGTGAGTAGGACTTTAGGGACCTTCAAATCTTGACTTGATATTGATGAACACCATGGACCAGCCTGTTGGGCAGAGTGGCCTTTTCTTGTCACAACTGTGTGAATGTTCATTTAAACCTGAGCCACTTTTACCTAATATGTATGTGACAAATCCTGATTTTAATTATCTAAATCTAATTACCTACAAGCCTAAAATAATACAACTGAGTTTGGTAAAGAAAGATAACATATAATGAACTGCACTCTGTATGGATATTATAAAATATATTGTATATTATTTTTGCAGATCTTATGTTGCACTCATTTACTAAATTAAATTAATTATCAAAACCCTTGCAAGGCTGATTTGTGAAAAAAAAATTTAATTTTTTTTTTTTTTTTAATCAAATTTGTATTGGCAAATTATTTTTATTACTCAGACTGTGGTAAACATATAGCTGGGAAATGTACAAGTGTTCTAAGTATGGCATTTTGAAGCATGTGATATATGCATTGCCTGCAATATGCGTTGCACCACATCAACACTATTTTTCAGCAGCAATCTTGTCACTTTCTTCTGCCAGCTCAAAATCCCATCTGAAACTGTAAAATACAAGTCATCTATTTTGCACAAAATATTCTTGCTGACTGGAGTTTCAAGGTAAGGTAGCAGTCCTCACTGATCAGGGAACCATTGAATTCCAGTGACTGCCGGAATTTGACGCCATCACTGAAGTACACGTGACTTATACTTTTACATAAATTTCTGGAAACCGTGTCTCTTCTTATTCTCAAAACTACACGCACATTTTAAAAATCTTCATAAATTGTAAGCAAAATGAAATAATGAGGGCGGCACGGTGGCGCAGTGGGTAGCGCTGCTGCCTCGCAGTTGGGAGATCTGGGGACCCGGGTTCGCTTCCCGGGTCCGCCCTGCGTGGAGTTTGCATGTTCTCCACGTGTCTGCGTGGGTTTCCTCCGGGCGCTCCGGTTTCCTCCCACAGTCCAAAGACATGCAGGTTAGGTGGATTGGCGATTCTAAATTGGCCCTAGTGTATGCTTGGTGTGTGGGTGTGTTTGTGTGTGTCCTGCGGTGGGTTGGCACCCTGCCCAGGATTGGTTCCCTGCCTTGTGCCCTGTGTTGGCTGGGATTGGCTCCAGCAGACCCCCGTGACCCTGTGTTCGGATTCAGCGGGTTGGAAAATGGATGGATGGATGGATGAAATAATGAATTCAAAACCACAGAATCCTATTTTAATGCAAATGTTTGATTTGAATTATCTAATACAATTACTATTTTTTTTAACTCATATTTGTCACAATAAGTATGTTGTCATTTAATGCACATACAGTAATTGAACTCACAAAAATGGTATAAGTTATCTTCTATTTGTTGTCTTTTCATTCTGCAGTTTTCACATGAAAAAAAAAAAACATATTACCTATGTAAAAGAGAAAAGAAAACTAAAATCTCCGTTTTCCGTCAATGGTAAAACCTGTAAACTTTTCTAATCTAACAAAATCAAAATCTGATCCTCCCACTCATGCCTATTTGGCCACAGAATTTTATTAACATCATATGGTATATTTTCCTTAGCCAAGCAACACTGAAAAAGTTTCCTTGCCTGCCTTATCCAGCCCTAGCAGTCACCTACTGTAATGTCATCACATGCACCCTCTGTTATTTGCAGAACTGACTTTTATTGCAGTGTTTTGCCATCACACACCTTCCAATGCCAAGCACTTGAATGTCTTCAGCATGATGGAAACGCACATTACTCCATATAATTATATAGTTAGTCTCCTGGTGTTGAACATTAAGGTTATGAGGAGTGAGAATGTTTGGATGCTCTCTAGGAAAACAACAAAATGTTGATCAAATACGCTGCCATTCAAAAGTTTTAGTACACTTAAGTTTATCCAGTTTTTATTTTAATAGAATCAATTGAAATGCAATGATTGACCTGAAAAGGTAAGCAGTAAACTGCCAGAGGTTTTAATTTAAAGTTTACGTGAGCAAAAACTGAAGAAAATGAAATTTCAGAATATTACAAATGAGCCTCCTTCAGGGAACAACTAATAGGTTACAACCTCCAGATTTTCTGCAATGTTAAAGTAAATTCAGCCTTGCAAGTTGAAGCAGACAATTTGCACAGGTGTGCCAACTTCTGTTGATTACTTTAAAACTCTATCTTAAAGAAAGCAGAGTTGGAACAGACTTTGTTACTACACTCTCTGAAGTACTACTTCGGCAATATTGCACTGTATAAAGGCGAAAAACAGCAATTCAAATGGAATGAGAAAGAGCATTATTACCCTTAAAAGTGTAGGCCTTTCATTTCCATCCATCCATCCATCCTCTTCCACTTATCCGAGGTTGGGTCGCGGGGGCAGCAGCTTCAGCAGAGATGCCCAGACTTCCCTCTCCCCGCCCACTTCTTCTAGCTCTTCCGGGAGAATCCCGAGGCGTTCCAAGGCCAGCCGGGAGACATAGTCCCTCCAGCGTGTCCTGGGTCTTCCCCAGGCCTCCTCCCGGTTGGACGTGCCCGGAACACCTCACCAGGGAGGCATCCAGGAGGCATCCTGATCAGATGCCTGAGCCACCTCATCTGACTCCTCTCGATGCAAAGGAACAGCGGCTCTACTCTGAGCCCCTCCCGGATGATTGAGCTTCTCACCCTGTCTTTAAGGGAGAGCCCAGACACCCTGCGGAGGAAACTCATTTCAGCCACTTGTATTCGCGATCTCATTCTTTCGGTCACTACCCATAGCTCATGACCATAGGTGAGGGTAGGAACATAGATCGACTGGTAAATTGAGAGGTTTGCCTTACGGCTCAGCTCCTTTTTCACCACGACAGACAGATCCGCCTGTTGATTTCACGCTCCATTCTTCCCTCACTCATGAACAAGACCCCTAGATACTTGAACTCCTCCACTTGGGGCAGGATCTCACCTCCCACCCTGAGAGGGCACTCCACCCTTTTCCGGCCTAGGACCATGGTCTCGGATTTGGAGGTGCTGATTCCCATCCCAGCCGCTTCATATTCAGCTGTGAACCAATCCAGAGAGAGCTGAAGATCACGGCCTGATGAAGCAAACAGGACAACATCATCTGCAAAATGCAGTGACCCAACCCTGAGTCCACCAAACCGGACCCCCTCAACACCCTGGCTGTGCCTAGAAATTCTGTCCATAAAAGTTATTATATATTAAAAAAAAAAAATTATAAAAAGCCTTTCATTTACTTATATAACTTGCAAAAAAACCAATCAAACTGGCAGTGAGTACAGTGGTGTCCTACACAATCCAAAGGCAACTGGAAACTGGAAGAAACCCTGATAGGAAGAGATCTGGCAGACCCAAACAAACAACCCAATCAGAAGACACATTTCTGAGGGTCAGCAGCTTGTGTGATAGGCATCTCACAGCACAACAGCTTCAAGCACAGCTTAAGAGTGGTCAAAAAAAAGCAAGTCTCCGTTTCAGGAGACATTGTGGTGCAAATTTGACAGGGAGAGTGGCAGTAAGAAAGCCATTCCTTAAAGGACAAAATAAGAAAGCGAGGTTTGCCTGGGCCATGAAATACCAGCTGTGGACTGCTGCAGACTAGAAGAAAGTCTTATGGACCGATGAATCAAATTTTGAAATCTTCAGTCCATCATTAAGGGGATTTGTGCGTCATCAAGTTGGTGAAGGGGTGGTTCCTCAGTGTGTGACATAAACTGTCAAACATGAAGGAGGAAGTGTCTGGGGTTCTTTTGCTGGCGACTTGCACAGAGTAACGCATTCTGAATCAAAAGGGTGTGACCTGTAGAGGTTGCTCTAGCCACCCAAACCCGACACAAGCAGACAACAGGATATAAGTTCCAGTACAGCATGCATTTTTCAGTGGGGAAGTGCTTTCCCCCCAGCAGCACAGTACAAAGCACCAAGAACACACCAAATACACAGTCCCTTCTTTTCTTCTTCTTCTTTCTCTCTTCTTAGCCTCCATTCCTCTTCTGGCAAGCTTTGTCCAGCTCCCACTCGGAGTAGTGGCTACTGGCCTCTTTTATGCTGCTCCAGGCAGCTTGTTAATTCACTCCAGAAGTACCCCCAGGTGTGGTGGAAGCCCAACATGATAGGGCTCTGCAGCACCCACAGAACACAACATAGCTGTAGCAAACTCCAACTCCCAGCATAGCCCTGTGGGAATCCGTGGTGCTGCAGCAACCCAAGAGGGCTGCCCTCTAACGTCCCAGGGGAAATACAGTAATGCCTTAAGCACTATGGCCCCAGCCATCCACCACACGTTACCACAGTTTGACTGTTATATCAGCAAAAGGTGGCTATTTTGAGGAGTCAAAAATTTGAATAAAATTTTGTACACTTCATGATTCCTCGACTTATTTTTTTATTTGCCATTATTTATTTATTCTATGCCCTGATTTCATGAAACAGCAAGACATTAAACTGTATGTATTTCCTTAAAAGCTGAGGTGTTCTAAACCTTTTGACCGGTAGTGTATAGCATGGCAATAGATGACTCCATACATTCTAATGGCAACGCACATGGTGATTTTACCTCATTCGGACCAAGAACATCAACTGTGGCAGACTGTCCAAATATGTTTGTCCCAAGCCATCATCATTTGGTGAAATTAAATCCAGCTTCATTGTTGACTACATATTCATGCTGAGCATCACTGGAATTCTACTCAAGCACTCTCTGTAAACAAGTAGCACACAACTGTGACTAACTTGATCACATACCATACTATATGGAAACTATAGTAAAATAAGAATCCTTTGTGTAATCATTAATGTAGACATACCTGCTCATATTGCTGACTTAACTCCTTGTTCCCGTCAGAATTTCTTTGAAGTAGCATGATGTACATTTGTTTCATACTTACAACAGTGCATTGTATGAATCGTGTATAGAGCCGAAATGTGCACCCTTACACTTGTGGTGCTCAAGCACTTTTAGTCAAGAAAGTCTGTAGTTTACCACAAAGTCTTTGCTGCCATCTACTGGATAACAGTAAATAAGACATTTTAGGTGGTTTTTCAACACTTGGCCCCTTTATACTTTTAATTTTTTAAGAAAACTCAGGCTTTGTGAAAAATGTAAAAATTGTTTTTATTATTCGTGGGGGAGACATTTTTTATGATTAATATGTTTTATGTAGCACAGGCTTTCTAAGATGAAATTGATGTGATCAAATGATGAGTTATCTTCCTTAAATGATTTATCGCTTTCATTAGCTATATTGTTACTACTGAAACAAGGTATACATTGTGAGACGGACCATTCAAGTCGCTTTACCTCTATCAGTGATAAAGATGTAATGTGAATTATACGTTATTCAAATTATCCTAGTCTATCAAAACACAGCTCACTCAATTAATATTTGGCATTTGACTTAGTAAACTGAGGTGTTCATATGGCAGGGCTCCCTCAGATGTATTAAATAACGGATGTTCATTCAAACAATTTCAAGAGTGCGTTCAGCTTTTTTTTTAAAAAGAAATCCCCAAAATTTGGTCAACTTGTGGGAAAAACACAACCACAAATGCATGAACCCTTTGCCTGTAATCATTTTCATGCCATTCCAAGCAGCCCATTCTATTCATTTGATAATTCACATGGTTTCCCACACATGTTGCCCTGCTGATACTGTTTTGTACCCATTACTTGAGGCCACACAGTAAAGCTTGTGCTTCTTGTTGTCATAGTTTATTGGAATATGATGAAAAAGGCAAATATTAACAGCTCGAGCCAAGTCAGAAAATGTTCTACAAATCATTTAGCAGAAGTGGCATTTCTAGTAGAGACCGAACCACCGAATAATGCAGACTGCACTGGTTTAGTCTATGGTGGTATAGTGCTTTAGTGCTGTTTTAAACTGCTTGCTTTGAAATTTACAATAATAATGAGTGAATCTGAGATAATGAACTTTGTTGAAATGCTTGTTACATTTTCCTCTCTGGAGAATCCTGATTATTTTGAAAGCATACAGGGCTTAGGTTTCAGTAAAACTGAGCTCAAGGAAAAAGCAAAACAAATGTTAAATAAAGACAAATGTGTTAATGCAGTGAAGCTGCTTTGTGTTGCCTTGCTAAATTTGCTGAGGCAATCCAAATTTATGTACACAGAAGTGAATGAAACAGAAACTAGAATCCCTGGTTCAAACTGATAAGGCAGAGAACAGAGAAGTACCTAGACAAAATGAGGCATTGCAGATGTAACTCCAGACCATGATAGAAAGCAAAGAAGCTGCAGAGCAGAAAGTGACCTGATAATTTGGAGCTCTGTATAACTGTGTATGAAGCTGAACTAAAAGCACTTGTGGCGGACAGCCGGGGCCCTTGCCCAGCTGGGACACCTCTTCTTTATATGGTCCAGGAGGAACAAGGAATAAGCATGGACTGAACAGTACCTCCCCCGGGACGCTAGATGATAGCCCCCTTGGGTGGCAGTGGTGCCTCGGATTCCCACAGGGCTCCATGAGAGATGGAGTTCTCGACAACTCTGTTGGGATACGGGGGTGCCGCCAGGGGCACTGCAGTGGTTCTTCCACCACACCCCGAAGTGTAGCTGGAAATGGGTCATCAAACACCTGGAGCACTTCTGGGTGGGCTATACAAGAAGCCAGCAGCCACCACTCTGAGAGCCAGAGTCGGGAGGAGGGAGAAAAAGTTTCCCGGAGAAGAGAAGATTTATTATAAGTAGTGTGTGTTACTGTGCTTATTGAGACTGTTTTGTACCTGTGGGAATGGGGAATGTGTTGCCCACAGGCGAAGAAAAGAAAATAAAAAACTTGTGTTTTTATAAGTGTGCCTCTAGTGTCTGTGTCGGGTTGGGTGGCTGGTATGCCCCCTAGTGGTCTCGTTACACACTACAAGACCAAATGGAGAACCTCAAACAAACAGTGATGGTTTTGTAACAGGATCAAGGAAAAGTGAGTGTACCTTGGATCATTTAAAAGCTGAAGTAGTGGCTACAATAACTGAAAAAAACCTGCTTTGAAAATGACTTATGCCAGTCCACAGTAGAAAAGCAATTCTGAAAAAAGAAAATGCTCACTTGAAAGACAGACCAAAAGGCTAAAGAGTGAATCGAGCTAGCTGAAGTTAGCAATAGGAGTGCTAGGCTGAGTGAACAAATGCTGCTGGGAACAGACTCTCTATCAGATGACAGCGACAGGGAGGAATATATAGGGCTGCCCTGCCCGAGGTTGATGTAGTGGCAGCATTTCAGTTGACTTCATATAGGCAAGAGCTATCCGATTCGCCAATTCTTGATTGCAACTCTGCATCAAAATTTGTGATTATTTTCAGAAATCCAAGTCTGTGTGTAAAACAATTTAGATCAGCTAACAACAAATTATAATTTGACATTGAATGAAGCTTTGGATGCACTAGCTCCCATCAAAGCAAAATGGATTAAAATGCCTAGAAACTCATGCTGGTTCCATGAGAGTACTCGACCTCTTAAGCAACAAACCTGCAATTCTTCTGAATTGCATGGACAGAGAGTGTTAAAAAGTATGAAAAAAGCTCACTTTATAGCGCGGTCTGACTACTATTCTAGATTAATACATAACAACAGTAATAATCCTCATGTATAGTTTACAACACTGGCTAATCTAACGAATAGTAATTTTCAATTATAATGCATAATACCTATAAACGTCAGCAGTGAAAACTCTATGGATTTCTTTAATGAGATAACAATTTTAGACCACAGATTTCAACAACAACATTTATTTATATATCACATTTTCATACAAATGATGTAGCTCAAAGTGCTTTATAAGATGAAGAAAGAAAAAAAGAAAAATATAAAATAAGATTAGGCAATAATAAGTAACAAAGAATAAAGTAAGGTGTGATGGCAAGGAGGATAAAAAAAAACAAAAAGAAACTCCAAAGGGCTAGAGAAAAAAAAACAAAATCTGCAGGGGTTCCGAGGCAACAAGACCGCCCAGCCCCCACATTATACCTATCATAAATGATCTAACTTACTCCTCATGGTTTTCAGGCTCCACGTGGCAAAATTAGATGATAGTGGCCATGTGGACATCTCGTCTTCAGTCCATCAATGTAGAGACTGCAAGGTGCCTTGATCAGGTGGTGGTGGCGCAGATCGCCACTGCAGAAAACCGGAAAAAGAACATCAGAGAAAGCAGGGGTTAGTACAGATTGCAGAGCCATGATAAAAACCATAATTAAATGCATATACACAATATCAGGGTTACACTAAAATTAACCTATGAAAAAGCCATGTTAAAATAATGGATTTTTAGCAGTTTTTTTAAAGTGCTCCACTGTATTAGCCTGGCAAATTTCTCCCAGTAAGCTATTCCAGATATTATGTAAATAACAGCAGAAGGCTTCTTTTAGGTTTAGCTCTTGGAATTATAAGCATACACTCATTTGAGGATCTAAGCTTACTATTTAAAGTGTAAGGTGACAGGCATTCTGAAATATAGGATGGAGCAAGATTATTCATGACTTTGTAAACCATAAGCAGTATTTTAAAGTCAATTCTAAATGGCACAGGGAACCAATGTAGTGACATCAAAACTGAAGAAACGTGCTTGGATTTTCTTTTCCTAGTTAAGATTCTAGCAGCTGCATTCTGCACTAGTTGCAATCGTAACTAGAATATCATGTGTCTTCAAAGTATAATTACCACAACTAGCAATGACTTTATAGCTGTTAATTAAGACTCAAACCAGTTAAGACACTGCCAGAGAGGCACACCCACTGACTAAGGCGATTTATAAGAATATTGTGATCAATGGTATCAAATGCGGCACTCAGATCTAAGAGGATGAGAACAGATAAGCAGCCTCTGTCTGCATTTACCCGCAAGTCATTTAATACTTTAACAAGTGCAGTTTCTGTACTGTGATTTGTTCTATAACCTCATTGAAACTTGTCAAGTTTATTCAAGTGATCATTGAGCTGCATACTGACTGCCTTTTCTAGGATTTTACTTAAGAAAGGCAGGTTAGAAATAGGTCTAAAATTTCCAAAAACAGAGGAGTTGAGATTATTTTTCTTGAGCAGGGGTTTAACAATAGCAGTTTTAAGACAGTCTGGGATGACCCTTGTATCTCATGATGAATTTACTATTTCAGCATCACCTTTCAGACATAACACTAGATCAGCAAAACCGGTAACAGAACAGGAAGTCATAACTTTAATTTCTAAAATTAAATCTACTATTTGTTCCTCAGACCAAGTCCCAACTAAACTAATAAAAAGCTGTATAGACGCTCTGGTAGCACCTATTCTTAGCAGTATCAATGGTTCATTATTGAAGGCTGCAGGTCTTCATAAAGTATAAGTGTCAGTTATCAGACTGTTATTTAAAAAGCCAGAGCTAAACCCACATATGCTTAATAATTATAGGCCCATTTGAAATGCATCCTTTCTCTCTGAAATACTTGAAAAAGTATTCACCACACAGCCCTACCTTACAGTCTTACCTTACTTATTACAATTTATTTGAAAAATTCTACTCTGGCTTCCACACTGGTCATAGCACAGAAAAGGTACTAACCCATGTTGTAAATGACATTTTAATATCCTCTAATGAAGGAAATTCCATAGTAATTACGTTGCTAGATTTAAGTGCAGCAATTCATACCATTCTATTTTCTTACACAGGCTGGGAAATTGCATTGGGATCACAGGCACTGTCCTTGCCTGGTTTAGTTTTTATGAATCAAATCAATTTAGTACATACAGAAATGTGTTGACAGCGCTCCATCATTATACACAGAAGTGAGATGTGGTGTCACTCATACACAGATGTCACCCAGTTATACCCTTCTTTTAGACCAAATGAAGTTTCTCTGATATTGTGCTTAACTAGATGTTTTAGTGAATTAAAGGAGTGGACAGATGAGAACTACTTGTCTTTAAACACAGATAAAACAGAAATGTTAATTATTGGAGGGAATGATGCTGATCACATCAATATTTTGTCATTATTTAACTCGGTTGGAATCACCATTAGTTTTACTGAATTACCTGCAATCTAGGGGTTATCTTTGACTCTAGCATGTCATTTAAAGCACACATTACAAAATTGTTCAAAGCATGTTTTTTTACATCATAAAAATGTTGGGAAATTAAGGCTTTTCTTAAATATGCGGTATACTGAGAAATTAATTCATGCATTTATAGGTTGACTGCTGCAATGCAGTGTTCACCGGATGTTCAAATTGTTCTTTATACAGCTTTCAGTTATTTCAAAATGCTGCTCAAGAATTATTACAAGAGAAAGAAAATATGTACACATAAATCCAATTTTTAAATCCTTACACTGGCTCCCAGTTAAGATTAGAGCAGATTTCAAAATCCTCCTTTTAACATATAAAGCCTTAAATGACCAAGGTTAGTTATCTGAACTTATCATGACTTACAAACCAGAGTGCACATTAAGATCTCAAGATGCCGGTCTGCTTATGATTCCAAGGATTAATAAAATAACAGTGGGAGGTCGATCTTTTAGTTACAGGGCCTCTAAACTGTGGAATGGTCTGCCTGCTACTATAAGAGATGCCCCTTCGGTCTCCGCTTTTAAATCCCGGCTGAAGACTCACTACTTCAGTTTAGCATATCCTGACTAGAGCTGCTGCTAGTCATTAGTACTAAAACATAAGTCAAAGTCAAAGCGAACTTTATTGTCATCTGAACCACATACAAGTATACAGATAGACGAAATTGCGAAGCTCAGGGTCCACAGTGGTAAGAACATGAAGTGCAAATAAAAAATTAAAATTAAATTAAAAATAGAATTACAATTAAAAGTTAAAATTTAAATTTAAAATTAAATCACAAACAAGGCAAGACATTGTGCAAAGACAAGACAAAGAAGTAGCAGAAATATTGACGTGTAGTAAGCAATATAAACATTGATGCAATGTATGGTATTATACAATCTAGATACATAAATATAATCAATAAATATGTAATATAATAAATAAGTAATAGATATAGATAATACAGAAATGATCAGTGTATGATAATATAATAATATGAGGATAATATGATATTTAGAATTTGTTCCTAACACTCACCTACTCTGTTTCTCTTCTCAGTATCCTCATGTGGCAGTTGATGCCACTGCCCTACTGCCATGTTGTTTGCCTGCCTGTGGAAAAGTCATCTCTGATAAAGGAGCACTGGAATCATTGAGTAGAAAGGTCCTTTCATTACATTGGCCAGCCCAGCACTGATTCAGCTATGGAATGGCCAGAAGGGGGGAGGTAGCTTGTTGGCTGAAGTCTCCAGGATTCTGAACAAATCTGAATCCTCATATATGATATAATCTACTCTTGCATTTTTCTTTGTAGCGTGTATTATTTATATTGTACTATTGTATTTTATTCCTGAGATGGCCATCTACATCTGTGAAAAGGATTACTTGCGTTCTGTTTGGTGTATTATGTTTATCCCCTTTTATGACACCCACTGCAGTTCCAACCTACCTGGAAAGAGGTCTCTTTCTCTGAATTGCCTTTCCAAAGATTGAGAACTACTACTGCAAGTTTTTTTGGGAGTTTTTTCTTGTCTCCTTATGGAGTCAAGGCTGGGGTTTGTCAAAAAACTGAGTCTGTTAAAACCCATTGTGGCAGTCCTTGTGTTAATTTACACTATAAAAAATTAATTGTTGTTGTTGAAACCTGCTAGTGAGTCCACAACATCACACAGTGCAGTTAAATTCACCTGATTCGTTCACTGTCAAAATGAAGTTGAAGCACATCACTGTATGCCCTCAGTAGAACTTGCCCTCTTCTGTACAGTCACCTAGATGAAACATATACTATCTATAGCGTGCAAAACACATCATTTTCATGCCTTCCTCTAGTTACAGATAATCAAGAGTCTGTTCACAGAGCTGTATCTGATAAACAAACCACATCATTATTGCAGATGTGGGGGTGCACAACAGCAGCTCTTGTTGACCCTTCATGGAGATTTTTCCAGGAAAAAAATCCTTTCTGCCCAATGAAAGAAGTTCACAACACACCCATGAGGTGTTTACTGCTACTTCAGGTTCACATGAAAGTTTGTTGTGTGAAACTGGAAATTAAAACAAAGGAACTGATCATCTTCAGATATGGCACAAAGCAAATGGACAATGAGTGTGAAAAAACACCTTTAGTTATAATGTCTGGATTCCGCATGAAGGCATAAGTGATAAGAGCTTGATATTGAGTGTGATATAACCCCACCAATAAAGACAGCAGTTTCAATGTGCATTTTGTTTAACAATATTAAAAAAACGTAAGTTTAGAGGGGGATATTTTTGATATGAGCAATTTCAATTTCCCAAATATTAACTGCGCCAACCTTGCAAATAGTGGAGCACAAGAGCAGAGTTTTTGGATATAGTCTTTGACTGTTTTTAACACAGTGTGTTAAAAACACCTGAAAAGGAAGCTTGCATAAATTGTATTTTTTACCTTGATCAGAATAAAAGTTAACTGTGTTAAAGCTTGGTGATGGATAATTGAGCCTTTGCAGTCTAGTGACCATAATTTAATGCATTTCACAGTGTTTTGACAGAGCACATATGCAAAAACTAAAACTGTAAAGTTTAACTTTAATAGGGTACACTTTGAGCAGATTCAGAAAAGTCCAAAAGAGATAAATTAGAATAAGCTTTTAGATGTGGAGACAGTCAATGAGAAATTGAAAAGCTTTTAAAATATTTTATATAATGTAGAACAAGTTCATCCTCAGATTTAGCAGCAGTAAAAAATTATCTCTACAGTTGATAAATAAAGAAGTAAGCTACAGAGAAAAGAAAAAACAGCAGCATAAGCAGTATGTGCATCAGGGATAGTAAGGGTGAATTAAAATATACATAGAAAAATAGTGAATGCTATAAACATTTTTCTATAGTTTTCACATATAAATTAGCTGCCAGCCTCCCAGCAACAGCAGCAAAAGTTATCCCATTATATAGTAAGTGTGTTTGGGTGAATCCAAAAAACCTATAGACCAGCAAACGTAATGTGCATCACAAGGAAATCAATGGAAGGCATTAGTAAGAAAGAAATTGAGCATTACATGGCAAGAACAGGTGTGTTAGAGTCAGTCAGCATGGGCGTGTGAATACCTTTTGCAGTCCATAGGGTATAAGAGATGTGGCAACCTTTAATATTAAAAGCAGTATTGTGAAACAATGGAGTGAGACTATCCCACTTCAGAGTTATGCCCAACAGTTATTCAACTCGGCGCCATACGTGGAGGCATAAGGTATGATGGGACTAAAAGCATTAGACAATTCCTTAATCTTAGTAGAAATAAAAGGACACTGGAAAGGGAGTAGGGAATAGTACACTTGATTTCTAATGGAAGCCATGGCGGAGGATATGTGGGTGAATTAATCCATTTCCAAATTGGTCTGAGGGTGAATGCCAAGTGATACAACTCTAGGTCTCCAACCAACCATGAGCAAATCAATGTAAGGTGTCTGAGTGAGGGACATTTGCCATTCTACAGAAATGAGGATAGCACACATCTGACTTCACACCAGGATCTGGATGGGGGAGACAGGGGAATCATGGTACTAACAAAATTAAAATGGAAAATTGTAAATTGTCAATGAAAATCTGGTTAAATGTTAAAGGAAGGAATAAATAGAATCTTTAATATCCTTAAAGACACAGTGGAAGCTGTAAACTGCTAGGAAGTGACAGCCAAACCAAGGTATCAAAAATAATCTGTCCAGGGAATGGAAAAGGGATGATGGAGAGAGTTAAGAGAAAGAAAAGAAGATTTACTCTAATTAATTATATAATTCGACAGGGTCTCAAAACTGTTAAAAAATATTACAGACATGCTTTAGATCTGAAGAAGCATTACCTAAAAACAAATGTATATCATTGGCATACAAGGAGACCATGTGAGGTGAATTATTAATATAAAATGGGGAAGTGTTTTTGGAGGAGTAGGTAACGGCAACCAGGGCTTCAAGAGAGAAGTTGAATAAGTGTGGGGATGGGGGCTCTGGCTTGCTCCTTGGCTAATATGAAGGGGGGGGGGGGGGGGGATATTCAAATTAGTAATTAGGAATGAAGAAGGAGAAGAGTACAGGGTTTTAATTGTATTAAACAATGGCCAAAGCCCATTACTTCTAACAGCATCCAGAAAAATGGCCTGATCGTTCTATTGAATGCCTTCTCTGCATCCAAAGAAAGCAGCACTGAGGGGTGAGACCTAGAAGAAGCATGGAGAAAGCAATGACAATTGTCAGCTGTCGGTCGAGATTTGATAAAGCCAATCTGATCAGGGTGTATTTATTTTTGAATCACCAACTGTATACAGTGTTCAAGAACCTTTGCAAGAAACTTGACAATGGAGTTCTTCAGGGAAAGCAGTCTATAGTTTGAACAAACTTTGAGGCCTTTTGCCTGTCTGAGGTCTTTACCCTGTTTAAGAAGCAGAGTAATTAAAGCCATATTTATTGGGGGGTTTTTATTTCAAGGTACAAATTGCTGATTCAAACATTTGGTAGATAGGACCTGACAATTGCTTCCAAAAGGCTGACAAGAGTTTTGGGATAAAGCATCTGGACCAGGAGATCTCCCGGAGAACACAGAGCCCAAAGCCTCTTTAACTTCTTTAGCTGTCAGAGGTGTTTCCAAGATCGAGGACTCCTCCTCCATAAGCATTAATAGTAGCAAATTCTTGATAAATTAATCAATAGCATGTAGGGAGGGGCTATGAGTGGAGTAAAACAATTCAGAAAAATAGCAATGGAGGCATTTTTAATCTCATTGGGACAGTTGGCAAATGGTCTTGATTTTGTTTTAATGGCTGTAATAGCAGAGAAGGAATGAAATTTAATGAGCCATAAGCCAACAGTTTATATGGCCATATGAGAGGTAGTAATGTGCTTTTGTATGGTAGACAAGAAACTTAGCATGACACAAGAGAAGAGAGTTTAATTCATTTCTAGTTTTGGCAATATGTATTTTGTTATTCTGATCTGCAACATGTAGACAGGGACCCTCAAGCTGTTTAAGACGAAACTCCAAGCCTGTTGAGCCAATACATTTGTGAATGCAATAGAGGCATCATGTAGAAACACCTTCACTACAAGGCAGGTAAAACCTGGATTGGGAACAGGTCCACTTATCAGACATGTGCAACCGGGGATCCTCTTTCAGGCTAGACTGAGGTAAGCAGTACCACTCCATGACAAGAGGAGGTGCTGCTGCTAACGGTATCTTCTCTTTTCTACATAGCCTGGAGAAAACACCCAATGAGGGCATTCAACCCCAACCATGACATCCTGAACAAGCCCCACCCCTTCTGGTCAGAACACCATAAAAGACAGCATCCTCAGAAGGTGGCATCTTATTTACCACCAGGACTCCAGTTAAAAAAAGAACTCCCGAGCGAAAACACAAAAGTAGCAGTGAACTCTGTAGTGCCTGAATTAGTATCAGTATCTCTTTCGTTGTGCCTTTGTGCACCCTTTTTCTTTGTTCTGTCATAACTAACCCTTAAACTCCCACATAGTTGGGGGTTAATGCATCCCTGGACGCCAAATACTTTTTTGCTGCACTTTTTAAGTAAATATCACAATTCACAAAGAAAATGTGAAATTTTAATAGAACACATTTTTTTAATGCAAAGAGCATACCAATTATTGCAACACTGGTCATTTTACACACTGCCAATGAACTGTAAAAACTATTAAAAAAACTACTGGAATAATCTATTATTATATGTACAAGGTGCAACTGACACCATTGATGATATTCAGTAAATCACTGATCATGAGCTGGCGGCTCATCAAATGTACGGCACTGACTGATCAGCTCCAGCATGCTGGCAAATTGCACTGGGAAGCAACTATAGCCGGTTCTGGCGGTTTAAGGATTAAATAGGCATTACCAGGTTTATGCCCCAATGATTCTGTAATTTCTGAACTGGTTCGCTACCATCAGTCACACACTGTTAAAGGAAATAAATACCTCTAGTTTGGGATCCATATATTCTTGAAACCTGAGGTTTTGAAATAAGGAGATATTGAACCTTCAACATGACACCCTACCTGAGAGAGAGAAAAGAAACACATGTAATGACACACGTTTGTGGTCAGAGGGGAAGGAACAGACTAGATTAACAGTGGGAGTCAGAAAATGAAAAGTACAAATATAATCAATACCTGATTGAGTTTTAAAACAAAAAGAAAAAAAGAAGTACTCTTTGGCCAACGGGTTAATAAGATGAACAGAATCTGTTAAGACTACAAAAGTACATAGCCAGCGAGTAGAAGCAGGAACATGGCAGCCCTAGACTGGAGGGGATTTGTCTAGTTATGAGTCAATGAATGCATTTGTATCCATGCCAGTTCAAGTTTCTAGCCTTGAAATTTGAGAAACTTATTGGTAATGTTCTTAAAAATCAACTGTTTGATGGTTTTGGAACATGAAATACAAAAAAGCAAAACAACTAATTTCCTGTCACTAACCTCAGACAAAAAATAAAGAAACCTACCCTGAGTCAGCAAAAATCAGTTGGAGAGTGTGCCAAACAAGAATGGCAACACCAAGTTTTTGAGCTTGGGCAGAGGATATAGTGAAGACATTGTAGTGTCTGGAAGCAATGTAATGTTCATCACATTGTAGTAAATGTGTTTCTAGAATAAATGCAGTATATGGCAAGGTAAGTAATCTGTAACACTCACTCGTTTCTGAGGACTAGACAGGAATCAGACATTCCATGAAGCTACATGAAAACTAGCCGTTGCAATATAAGGTAAAGCCTGGCGGAACTGAAAGGAAACTACAATATAGAAAAAAGCACTGTAAGATGAGTGCACAAGGAAGATGTGCACAAACAGAGCAAAACGTAAAAACAAATATGATTAAAACCTAGATTGTCAGTACCCAAAGTAAGGTACTGCACCACCACCTCAATGCACCCTCTGACTTCCTGAACCAGGGCAACACCCAAACCCAATAACCTCACAAAAACAGCCTCCCAAACCCAACTGAACAGCCTCATCCTCACCCTGCCCAAATAACATTCCATACAGCCATTTGCTGTCCAGAGTTTCCAATTCCATTCATGGTCATAGCTGGTTAACTAAAAGAATCTACTATAAAATAAAATAATACTTAGAATAATTGTACAACTCAATAAAACCAATTATATCAAACATGGAAAATCAAAGTCAAACAACAATATGTAGAATTGTGTCCCATAACTTTGTAACTTATTTAATCAAAATGATATTTTCCTGCATTTAAAGTCACTAGCTCATTTATTTTATCCAAATAAACATTTGCTATGTGAGTTTACAAAATGTACCTAGTCTTGTATTTCATTTATGATCAGAACATTTAATAGTACTGCTGGTGGTGAAGTATTTACTTCAAAAAACTTAAAAAGGTATAATGTTATGTTACCAGTGACATGTACAACAATGACCAGAGACAGAGTCCTCATACAAACAACCATGCCAGCATCTACAAAATTGTCCCGTTTACATCCAGCTGTGGTTGATGCTGTGCTCTCACCATTGTTTCACTAAAAGCAAGCATTTATCTTTCTGACAGTAGGTGTCAATCTTCCTTTCAGAAGACATCATCACTACTCTCATTAATGCAATTCACTGACCATTTTCACGGTCACATTTTTATCTGCAAGGTTTATACCCAAGTTTCTTATTGAAGTTAAAATTTTCTGCCACCAGGTGGGATCTTTAGTTTCTGTCTGTGATGTCCAATTCACAAACTGCACACTCAACAACTCTTTGTATAAGGCATTCCATGTCTGTGTTACCCAATTATTACTTTGCTTGGCTATTTTCTATATTACTTAGGCCCAAGAAGCCACAATATTAACTAGTTGTCCTGTATTGCCACCAACATCTCGTTTAAACTATATCTTTATCTATACTAATGAATTTGAACATTTTGACCTAAGTCAAATATACAGAAGATCACATGAATTTACTATTATTCCTCTCAGCAAATTTCCCTTAATGTTAAGCTCTATACTGTTCATACTATTATTAAAACCTATTGGTCTCGTCCGTTGCGGGAGATGGATGTCTGAAGCTGAGCTTCATTAGCAGTGGTGTTATTATTTCATATTTTCCTGAGATATCCTGTATTTATTCAACCCGAGGGTTCTATTACAGTATATGCTTGCATATACTGTATAAACATGGCCGGCAAGAAAGGGGGTCAGAAAGAAACGGAAAAGAAACCTAAAGTTACATCCAAGCCTGGACAGGCTAGTCCAAGTTCAAGTTCAAGGTACGGCCTATCAGAGACTGACCTGGAACAGACAGGCAAAAGCCCAGACTCCTCTGGACCACAGTCCACTGCTTTGTCTCCAGTTGAGAGTGAAAATGGGAGTGGATATGCAAGTGATGCAGGTCACGAAAGCTCGCTGATTGGAGAAGATCACTTGAAACTGGAAAAGGCCTTGCAGTCCGTGCTTTCACCTACTCCTCACGACCCGAGAACATCGGCTGTAATAGAGCCTGCAGCTTCACCTATGGTGCACGAAAGCAGAAATGATCTCTCCGAACTGAAGGTGATGATCGCTGAGCTTAAGCAACAGATAAAGAATGAAATAAAGAAATAAATAAATAGCATGCTCAAGAGAAGCGAGAGGATAAGTGAGAAGACAAGCGAGAAGACAAGTGAGAAGCTGCAGCGGGAGCTGCAAGAGCTGCGGCGAGAGCTGCAAGAGCTGTGGCAGGATAATAAAGACTTGGAGAAATGCGTACATAATCGCTTTGAGGCGGCCTTTAATCATATGCTGGAAAAAATTGAGGAGCACATTCAGGAAAATGCGTCTAAAATGAGCACATTTGCCGATCAACTGGAGGATGTTAAGCAGACATTCACGACTCAAATTGAAAGAGCCGAAAATCTAGCATCCACCACTGATGGAAAAGCAACAGCCGCGAATTCCGAATGCAAAAAACTCGGAGACAGACTTGATGTTCTGGAAGATGGATGCAGAAGGAATAATATTAGAATTGAAGGTCTACCTGAGAATCGCAAAAGTCCAAACCCAGTGAAATTCGTAGCTGAACTATTCTTCAAAATAATTGGAGAGGACTTTAAATCAGACACCGAGATAGCTGCAGCTTATCGCATATGAGGATCGAACAACTCTAAGAACAGGACTTTTATTGTGCGCTTCGAGAAGTTACAATCAAAGTTAAATGTAATGTCACTTTTCAGAGAGAAACAAGAGATTATGTTTAAAAATAACCTAATTCGTATTTTCCCTGACTTCTCACTCTCAACTGATATTAAGTGTGCATCCTTTTATAATATTAAACAACGCTTACAAAGAGCCGATATCAGATAGCGCCTCTTGTATCCTGCCAAACTGAAAGTGGAGATTCAAGGCAAACTTTACATATTTACCAGTAAAGAGGAAGCAGATAAAGAGTTAAGAAAGCTGATCCCGACACTCTCCTGAAATAAGACCGTGAGTTGCATCCAGTCATGGTATCATAAAGAAGATATCACCGGCTGTCTGATCAGCTTGCAATGACATTGGTATCATAAATATACATCCTTTTCCCTTCTCGGTCACTATTTGTTTTTATTTTAAGAAATTAAATTAGTAACCCTTTTCTTTCTTTTTTTTTACTATTCTAAAGGAGACTGTTTAACACCATTCCCTGGGATTACTATCTTAACATTTCAAGAATGTTGAAGATTTTCTCTCTTTTTTTTTTCTTTTTTTTTATAGTTTATGCTTATAGTAGATATCTCTATTTTATTTCACATACACTGGGGGCTTGTTTTGTTTTGGACGTGCTCTGTCTCTAGGTATGTCAGAGGACTGGGACTTTGTGAAGTGTGGTTCAGCCTCATGTGGGGAGGTAAAATGGGGGGATGGGGAGGGAGGGAAAGTGAGCAAGCTATCTGTAATCTATTCTTTTAATCCTTGTAATTATAATTACCAACGTAACAACAGACTGCATGGCAATAACCCCTGGGAAAATTTGAAATTAAGGTCAAAGCAGTCTCACTTTTGGTTAAGACTACAAAATGACATCAAAAATTAAGAATCAATATCTCCAAGACGGGACAGTTAATTTTGTGAGCCGGAATGTTAAAGGCCTGATCCACGAATTAAAAAAAAAGAAAGTATTCTATCACCTGACAGGTCTAAAAGCTAAAATAGTATTTTTACAGGAGACCCAATTATTGAGCAAGGATCAGTTCCAGCTGCAAAAAGACTGGACAGGCCAAATGTTCCATTCCAGCTTTACAAAAAAAAACTAGAGGTGTGGGAATTCTCATACATAGAACAGTCTCATTTGTAGTATCAGATGAATTCATCCAAAATGTATTTGCATCCATTCCTAATGTGAACACTCATAAAATTATAATGGCTGGGGATTTTAATTGTGTTTTAAATCCAGATCTAGATAGGTCTCCTGCCACAGGGGCGATGACATCTAACACTGCAAAGACAATTACACAGTTTGTAACTGACCACAACTTATCAGACCCCTGGAGATTTCTAAACCCAAATTCAAGAACATATTCCTTCTACTCACCAGTGCATCATTGCTACTCAAGAATTGATTATTTTTTTGTAGATAACCATTTCTTGCCTACGATTAAATCCTGCAAATACGACGCTATTGTTATTTCCGACCATGCCCCTCTGATCCTGGAGATAAAATCTTTATGCCCCACATACTCATCTCGCAGATGCCGTCTTAACCCACTTTTATAAGCAGACGAGAACTTTACAGAATTTATATCAAAACAAATCAGTTTTTTTCTAGAGAGAAATATATCCTCAGAGGTCTCTGCAGGAACACTCTGGGAAACCCTGAAGGCCTTCCTAAGAGGACAGATTATCTCATATTTTTCCCACAGAAATAAACTGGAAAGCAAGCAGGTATCAAAGCTAACCAGTGAAATTACTAAAATAGATGAAGAACACGCCAGATGTCCAAGTGAGGCTCTTCATAGGAAAAAGGCAGGCTCTGCATTCAGAGCTCAACCTCTTAACAACTAAAGAAACTGAACAACTCATTTTTAAATCAAGACATCATTGCTATGAACATGGAGAGAAAGCTAATAAGCTCTTAGCTCAACAAATCTACAAGCAAGACGTTCGCAATGCAATCCCAGCAATTACCGACACAAACGGAGACATAATCATTGACCATAAAAATATAGTACACACATTTAGAGACTACTATAAATCCTTATATTCTACTGAGTTTAAAGAAGACAAGACACAATCTAGTGCATTTCTGGATGCATTACAGATACCACAAATAGATACTCTTAGTGCAGAGGAATTGGATAAACCCATAGCGCTACCAGAATTACTAGATGCTATAAAGTCAATTCAGAGTGGGAAAGCAGCAGGCCCCGATGGCTACCCTGCCAAATTTTATAAGAAGTTCTCCACTCAGCTAGCTCCCCTTCTATTAGCAACATTCACAGAAGCTAGAGGCAATAAAATTCTACCTCAAACTTTTCGTCAAGCATTAATCACCGTGTTTCCTAAACAAAATAAGGATGTATTTCAATGTGCATCATACAGACCAATTTCACTTCTGAATAATGATGTTAAAATACTCTCCAAAGTCCTAGCTAGAAGGATGGAGAAAGTGCTGCCTTCAGTAATATCACAAGATCAAACTGGATTTATTAAAGGCCGACATTTAGCATCCAATCTTCAATGCCTGTTTAATGTACTATACTCACCAAAGTCAAATATCCCAGAGATTTTATTATCCTGGGATGCAGAAAAAGCATTTGATATGAACTGAATGGAACTACCTTTTCACTACATTGGAGAAACTTGGGTTTGGGCCAAACATTTCTGCATGGATTAAACTACTGTATATCAATCCAGAAGCTTCAGTTTGTATTAACAACATTAATTCAGACTACTTCAAACTAGAACGTGGTACCAGACAAGGATGCCCCTTGTCACCACTACTTTTTGCAATCTCCATTAAGCCACTAGCAGATCACTTTTGAAATGCATCAGAGAAAAAGGGGATTATCAGAGAAGGACTTGAACAGAAAATTTCTTTATATACAGATTATATGGTACTGTATATATCAAACTCACAAAATACGGTGCCTACAGTCCTAACAGCACTAACAGAATTCCAAAAGATTTCTGGTCTCAGAATTAATTTAACTAAAAGTGTGCTCTTTCCAGGGAATTCTCAAGCACACAATATTAGATTGGACACCTTCCCTTTTATCATCGCAGATCAGTTCAAATATCTAGGGGTAAACATCACAAGTAAACATAAAGCTCTTTATTAACAAAATTTTGCTGTCTGTATTGAAAAAAATCAAGCAAGACTTGCATAGATGGTCAACCCTTCATCTCACTTTAGCTGGAAAAATTAACATTGTTAAGATGAATATCCTTCCTAAGCTTCTTTTTTTATTTCAAAACATTCCAATATACATCAATAAATCATTTTTTAAGCAATTAGTTTCAACCATAACCTCATTTATTTGGAACTCAAAACATTCACGTATCATGTGGCATGGCTCTACCTAATTTTCAGTTTTATTACTGGGCAGCAAACATACAAGCTATAAAAACCTGGACACAAATAGATGAACATACACAGGCTTGGTCCGCAATAGAAGTAAAATCCTGCAGTACTTCTTTATATTCCCTACTCTGTGCTCCAATAAATGCAAGTTATCGCAAATATACTAATAACCCAATTGTGCTTCATTCACTCAAAACATGGAACCAATTTAGAAAGCAATTTAAGATGGAAAATCTTTTATCTGTGGCACCTCTGCAGGAGAACCACCTCTTTCAACCCTCGCAACCATCTAGTTTTAATATCTGGAAAAGATTTGGGATTAAATTGCTCAGAGATCTTTATATAGACAATATCTTTTCATCCTTTAAACAATTACATTCCAAATTTAACCTTCCAGCTACACATTTCTTTCACTATCTTCAAATTAGAAACTTTGTTAAACAGAACCTACCCGATTTTCCTCATCTCGTACCCTCCACCATGCTGGAAAAAATACTGCTCAATTTCGAGGACTTAGACACCATTCCTGCAATATGTAAAATTTCATTAGAGTCCCTTCCTTTCAAAGATCCTAGAGGACAATGGGAAAAAGATCTCTTAATTAATATATCAGAAAAGGAGTGAAAGGTAGCAATGCAGAGAATTCACTCGAGTTCCATATGCACTAAGCATACAATTATTCAACTCAAAATTATATATCGAGCTCATCTGTCTCACTTAAAACTGTCCAAAATATTTCCAGGGCAAGATCCAACCTGTGAACGCTGAAACCAAGCTACTGCCTCACTGGGTCACATGTTTTGGGCCTGCACCAAATTAACATCATTTTGGACCAAAATTTTTAAGTGCCTTTCAGACAGCATTGGTGTCACAATCCCTCCTAATCCATTAATAGCTGTGTTTGGTGTTCTTCCAGATGGATTTGAAGTAGAGAAGGACAAGCAAACTGTGATTGCATTCACTACACTTTTGGCACGCAGACTTATTTTGTTAAATTGGAAGAATCCTAACTCTCCTCTTATAAGTCAGTGGGAAACCGATGTTTTATATTATTTGAAATTGGAAAAAATCAAATTCTCAGTTAGAGAATCTGTACAGAACTTTTTCAAAACCTGGCAGGATCTAATCAATCATATTTGAGAATAAGAAGAAATAATTATCTCCGCATTTCTTTTTCTTCTCCATTTATCTTTATTGCCCTATTAAGCTCAACAATTTAGGTATGTTTACAAGCTTTAACACTAGAATTGCCAGAGCCTACGAAAAAACTCGTATATCCGGCCCACCTTAAATCGCTTCTTAAATCCGTTCACACCTCTCCGCCAGCATCCTTTGTCCTCTAAATGTGCTGATAAAAGACAAGCTGCCAGCAGCCGGCTATTCCATCCCCCCACCGACTTAGAACGTGAGCGAAGTTTTCCCAGCTCACGTCTTGATTGATTATGTGGGAGTGAAGTGGAGTTTTACAGTGGAAATGAGAGATCATTATTCTAAAGTAATCTGTGTAAACACATTGTTAAAACAGAAACTTTTTCATATTTTAGTAATAAATGTTACAAAATGTAGTAGGCATAAACTATAGAATATATAAAGCCCGAGTTCCAAAGATCAAATAAACACTTTCACAAAAGCTTCAAGAATGATTCAACAGCTTCCGTGGCGTAGTGCGCTAAGATTTGCATCTTAGTGCAGAGCAGCTTTTCCTTGCCTCACAGACCTGAGTTCGATTCCCCGCTGGGGATAAAGTGTTGCTTTTTTTTTTCTTTTCTTTTAAACCTCAAACGGACATAAAATTTATACATTGGTATGCACTGTCAGTTACTGAGAGCGTTATATTTTCATGTGGGATGCTCCTTTTAAAATATTTTTTTAACAATTGAGACTGCAATTAACCGGAACAACTGTCCTTATAACTAATTTTTAAGATCCATAACACACAGACAGACAGAGCACTGCGTAATAGAGAGACAGACAGGCAGAGAAGTCACTAGATATAGAAATAAACAGGGAAGCCACGTGTACTGAAAGAAAAAAAGAACAACATGTGCGTTGTCCCTGACTCTCTAAGTAAAATCGGGGGAGGGGTGATGTTAGAGCGCCTGCGCTTATTCAGTGCAGCTGGGACAACTCACATGTTCTTTTTTTCTTTCAGTACACGTGGCTTCCCTGTTTATTTCTATATCTAGTGACTTCTCTGCCTGTCTGTCTCTCTATTACGCAGTGCTCTGTCTGTCTGTGTGTTATGGATCTTAAAAATTAGTTATAAGGACAGTTGTTCCGGTTAATTGCAGTCTCAATTGTTAAAAAAATATTTTAAAAGGAGCATCCCACATGAAAATATAACGCTCTCAGTAACTGACAGTGCATACCAATGTATAAATTTTATGTCCGTTTGAGGTTTAAAAGAAAAGAAAAAAAAAAGCAACACTTTATCCCCAGCGGGGAATCGAACTCAGGTCTGTGAGGCAAGGAAAAGCTGCTCTGCACTAAGATGCAAATCTTAGCGCACTACGCCACGGAAGCTGTTGAATCATTCTTGAAGCTTTTGTGAAAGTGTTTATTTGATCTTTGGAACTCGGGCTTTATATATTCTATAGTTTATGCCTACTACATTTTGTAACATTTATTACTAAAATATGAAAAAGTTTCTGTTTTAACAATGTGTTTACACAGATTACTTTAGAATAATGATCTCTCATTTCCACTGTAAAACTCCACTTCACTCCCACATAATCAATCAAGACGTGAGCTGGGAAAACTTCGCTCACGTTCTAAGTCGGTGGGGGGATGGAATAGCCGGCTGCTGGCAGCTTGTCTTTTATCAGCACATTTAGAGGACAAAGGATGCTGGCGGAGAGGTGTGAACGGATTTAAGAAGCGATTTAAGGTGGGCCGGATATACGAGTTTTTTCGTAGGCTCTGGCAATTCTAGTGTTAAGTATTACTCCTTTGGCCATGCTCTCCTTCTCAGGGGTGGGGTTTGATTTGTTTTCAATCCTATTTTTTGTAAAAATTGATCAATTTGTACAGAATGATTACAATAAAATTAATAAAATATATATTAAAAAACCTCATCTTTTAACTATGAACCACTGCTTGATTCTTTCATACACCCTATCATCCAACCCCTCCGCCGAGTTCCTCCAGCCCCCCAAAAGGGTGTAGCTGCACAGCCTGTTGGAGGCGGACATCGTGCCTCACCTTGGGTCTCAAAGCTAGTGATAGAGAAAAAAACAAGAACAGGTGGGTTACACCTGTGGATTGACCTCTCTTTACTATCTTTGCTGGGATCTATGGAGTGGTCATCTATTTGGATGACATTGTTGTGCATGGCCCAACCCCAGCTGCCCATCGTGAACGCCTACAGTGAGTGTTCAATGTATTAGCCACTCATCACACCACACTGAATGGCGATAAATGTATTTTTTCAGTGACTCACATAGAGTTTGTGGGATTTAGTCTGACTGCCAATGGCATGTCTCCACTCCAATCTCATGTGTATGCAATCCATCCTATCCCTGACCGCACAAATGCAGCTCAGGTGGCCTCACTTCTTTGAATGACCACCTACATCTCCGATGTCTGCCACAATGCTCTAACCCCAAAGCCTCGCTACGTCACCTGCTGAGGAAGGATGTCCCTTGGTCCTGGACTCTTGTCTGCTCAGAAGCTGTTCATCTCTTGAAAGTACAGCTCACATCTCACCTGTCCTTGCTCACTTTGATGTCTCCAGCCCAACTTTTGTTACGTGTGATGCTTCCAATATAGCACTGGGAGCAGTGTTGTCCCAGCTACAGAACGGTACTGAACAACCCATTGCCTTTGCCTCCCTGGCTCTCAGTTTAACTGAACTAAAGTACTCAGTGGGTGAGTGTGAAGCTCTAGCTTGTGTCTGGGCTTGTGAATAATGGCACATGTTTCTTTATGAGTGTGCCTTCACGTTATGCACTGATCATAAGGCACTTAGAACCTTAAACCACAAGAACCTTAGAATTTACCACTGGTCGGAAAGACTGCTGCAGTATAATTTTACATTACAGTTCACTCCTGGCCATGAAAGTGTTGTGGCGGACCTACTGTCCTGTACTTTACCCTGCCCCACTACACACCCAGGACCTGATATGAATGAACCAGAACTTGTTGAAGTGCTCCACTCTTCACTTCGAGCCACTGACTCTTTACAAGAGCTTCAATAAGCCTTTGAACATGACCCTGTCCTCTCTCAGCTTTGAATTTTCATTCATTCAGGTTGGTTCTTGCAGATTTCGGAAGAGCTGTCTCCATACTACAGGATATGTGATGAGCTGTCCTGTTTGAATGAATTTTGTGTAGCCCATGGGACTCGTACAGCTGTTCCTAGCTGCCTCCGATCACACACCCTGATCATAGCTCATGAAGGCCATTTAGGCATTATGCAAGTTAAACATATTTAACATCCTGTTTGTGACTGCACTGCCTGCCTTGTCAGTGGGAAGACTGGTTCTCCAAATCCCCCCCAGACCACCCCCCCCCAACCCCCCCGAAGCCTGTAGTGTGGCTACAGAGACCTTGGGAACAACATCTGCAGCTGGATAATTTTGGAGAGTTCCATTGAGTTCTGCACCACCAACGCTCATTGTCTCCTTGTGGTCTACAACTTGCACTCCAAGTGGCCTGAAGTGCTGCCTACAAGGTCTGTTACAACACATGCAATAAGAGATTTCTTGGATTCTCTGTTTGCCCACTGGGGTCTGCCATCTAATATTACCACCGACAATGGGCCCCCATTCATATCAGCAGCACCTGGGGTATTCGTCACATTTGGACTGCTCTATATCATCCCCAGACAAATGGTTTAAAAATGGCATTAGAGCTCAATTGGTTGAGGGCTGCACATTTTCAACTGCTCTTCCATGTACTCATTTGCATTACAGAGTAACAAAATACTCCATTGCAGGCAGCTCTCATAAGCTGCAGCTTCCTCTGGATCATTTGCAGCCCCAGGCTGCACACACTCCACAACAGACTCGGTGAAATACAGTCTCTGAATGCCAGCAAACAATGAAGGCACACTTTGATCAGAAGCATAGGGTGAGGGTTCCAAAATTCTGGACCCTTGCCTGAGTAAGAACATTACACCTTTGCTACTATGAAAATTGCTTCAAAAACTAAAATTAATTTACTATAACAAATCACAAAAGTTATTGATACTTGTGTCAATTTTGCTATTATTATTTTATTTTTAGAGGAAATGTGGAGTGAGAGGGTATCTGTCAGTAAGGATCCTAAAGCCAATCCCAATAATATAACAACTTGATAAAGTCAAGACAGATTCAAGTTGGGGAGCATGCACTGGTACTGTGTGTTGTCGCACCCACCACATGATGAAACAGTTCAGGATTCCATTTGTCAACCCCCCAGGCAGACATGCGGTCCAGTCCCAGCCTCTGGAAATGACCTTCTATCTGCCGCAGCCAGTGTTATGTGGGTGACCCCTTGGCCTGGTCTAGCCACTCGGGTCCCCAACAATGAAGATCCTGCGAGCTGGATCACCCTCAGGGAATCGTGCCACATGGCCGTAGTGCCGTAACTGATGCTCCTTCACAATGCAGGTAATGTGCCTCATTCTAGACCCAATGAGCAACCGCTCATTTGACACAAAGTCAAGCCAGGAAGCACCAGGACTCTAAAGACTTGGACCTTCATCCTTTTGCATATATTCCTGCGATCTCATGACCACCCATGCTCTCCCATTCCATCTACTGACATCATAGGAAGAGTCATCAGAGACATGAATGTCACTGCCAAGGTAAGTAAACCTCCTGACAATGTCGACACTCTCTCCGCAGACAGACACACTTGCTGATGGCTGTGCCTAAGAGGTCATTAAATGGCCTGGATCTTGTTTTTTATCCAGGACACTCGCAAGCCCAGACACTCAGACTCCTTGCTCAGTCTCTAGAGCGCCTCGATCAAAGCCCCCATTGACTCCACAAAGGTCACATTGTTGTCAGCAAAGTCAAGATCAGTGAATCTTTCTTCACCAACAAATGCCCCACAGCCATTGGACCCCACGACCTTGCCCAACACCCAGTCCATATAAGCATTGAATAGAGTAGGACCAAGAACACACCGCTGATGAACCTCAGAATCAACTGGGAAAAACACAGAGGTTCTGCCTCCACTCTGCACAGCACTCACAGTACCAGTGTACAGACCGCTCATGATATCCAGCAACCTTGAGGGGATCCCACAAACCCTCAGGATGTCTCATAGGGCAGCTTGATTAACTGAGTTGAAAGCTTTATGAAAATCGACAAAGGCTGCAAAGAAACACTGCTGATATTTGCATTTGCGCTGCATGAGAACCCTCAGTGCCAGGATGCGGTCGATGTTACCATTGTTAGGCGTAAAACCAGACAGCTCCGGTCTCTGGTAGGTGAGCAAGTGATCACAGATCCTATTGAGGATGACCCTAGCAAGGACCTTACCTGGCACTGAGAGCAGTATTATCCCCCTGAAGTTACAGGGAATCGCAATCCAGGTGATAGGGACGAAAAGTCCTGTATTCCAATCAGTGGGGATGATGCCAGTCTCCCAAATGGAAGCAAAGATTGCTTGCAATGCCAGGAGGACAGCTTTCCCACCAGAGTAGAGAAGTTCACCCCAGATACCACAGATCCCTGCAGCCTTGCCTCCCCTCATCTGGTTCACCACCTGTGCAATCTCATTGAGACTGAGTGGTTCACAGATTATTGGAGGATCAGCCTCAAGAACCATGGATCTAGAGATATCCAACATCCAAGCCGGAGGATCAGCTTTGAACAGCTGCTCAAAGTAGCCAGCCCAGCGGGTCACAACTGCAGTGTCATCCGTAAGGACCATTTCATCAGCCGTCCTGACTGCAACTCTCCGAGGAATAGATTCGGATGTTAGTAATGCTTCGATTCCTCTGTAAGCATGACGAGGGTCACTAGACCACAGATGGTGTGTCACTTGCTCACAGATTCCTCTAACAAACGCATCTTTATCTGCCCTCAGAGCCCTCGCAGCCATCCCTCTCAGTTCCCGGTACAGATCAGAGTTGCCATCGAGCCGTGCGCTGTGACTCCTCTCGATGATATCCAGGTTGCCCTGTGAGATGAAATACCTCCTTCTGGGAAGACCAGTAACACCAACACAACCCTCAGCAACATTCACGGTCTTGTCACAGGTTTCCCACATCACCTTAAGATCGGCAGTCGCACCCAAACCCACAAGTTCCTCACACAAACTGCATGCAAACTCATTAGAAACAGCCTGGTCTTGAAGTCTGGCCAAGTCCAGGCTCATTTTCCTAGTAGGTGGTAACCTACTGGACCTAAGCTGGATCTTCAGAATACCAACAACAAGTCTGTAGTCAAAATTCACAAACTAGGCACTTCTGTAGACCCTGCAGTTTTGCAGCATCTGCCCACGAAGATGTGATTGATCTCCTTCACCGCACCACCAGTATTGGAGTACCAAGTCCAACCATATGGCTCAGTCAATGAACATGGAGCCACTTTTCACCAATCCTCATAGCCAGCCCTGTCAGTGCCAGTGGTTGCATTGAAGTCACCCATGACTAGAGGAGTGTCACCTTGTGGGCACCCATCTACCACCGAGCGAAGTTGCAAATAAAATGTCTTACTCACTGAGACATCTCTCACTGCGGAGCATACACTGAGACAACAGACAAATCACTCAGGGAGTCGCGTAATCTGAGTCCCATAATAGTTACAGGCTCATTGAAAGAAGTGACATGGGACACCATCGGAAGAAGCCAATCTGCTACAGCAACAGCTACTCCCTGAGTATGACAGCCATCAGAGCGACCAGACCAATAAAAGGTGTATCCACCTACAGAGACCTGGCCAGTCCCAGGTCTGCGCACCTCAGCAATTGCTACCACTGAAATGCGGAATTTACACAGCTCCTCCAACAGCAGAGGAAGATGATCATCATGCCTGAGAGAAAAGATGTTCCATGCGCCTACCCCATGGTCTGCCTTATATTGGGACCCGGGTGCTGCCGTGCAGCGGGCGACACCTCTGCACCACACCAGTTCTGATCCCCAAGACATCTGACCCCAATGGCTCTCCTACAGTTTTGACTCTTCCGGGGATGGGGCTCCTGAGGACTTTCCCCCCATCCTTTTCATGATGCAAACAGCCTTCCTATGGGCGACTGCATCAGAACTACTGCGGAGAGCAAAAATGAGTCCTTTCTGTCATCTCAAGACAGATTGTGTGGGGGCTATTAGTTAAGGAAAAAATCTGCAGTGTGGAATGGCGTAATTAGTTTAGAAATGAGATCAAAATAAAGTAAAACAGTTAGTTTCCATATTCCCTGTCTCATTTTTGTCTAATTACGGCATATTGTTCAAATATGCACAGTCACACATTTAAAATCATTTACAAAAAATGTGTATTTCACTTTGTCTAAGGCTAGCAGGGTAATTCATATAAAATATATTTTATCCTTTCCCACATAAAGTCCCTAAATGAATTCAAAAGTTACATAGATCAGCAGAAATTACATTGAAATACATATATTAACATCTCTTAACTTGTTATCTAATGCTGAAATGTTTCTATAGCCTCATTAGCATTAGAATAACTCACTGTAAAAGTACTGTCAGTGTTGCCATTCTTTGGAGAAATTATGTCCGAGTGTAGGTTTTCACTTATGAAATATCTGCACTTTACCAACAATGAAGACTTTGATGAGCTACCCATCCAGCATCCAAAATGAAAAAAAATTTAGGAAATATACCAAGCGATGGTAAAATTTCGGAGCATTTACATTCCTGACCACAGTGTCAGCAACGATGAAAGTCTCCTGTTGTAAGCATAACTTTCTCATACTATCATCTGACTTTCATTCTCCTTCTCCATCACTCCAACATATGTTCCTGTTGCACAACCTATAGACCTACCTAAGAAAGCATTCTGAGCAAAAAAAATACACAGACTAAGAGAGAACATACAAACTCTGCAAGCTTGAACCTTCATTTCCTAGTGCCAGGCCGCAGTGCTAATCACTGTGCCACCATATCCCCCTTCCGTAATAATTCTTAAGTTACTTAAAGACTCACGTTCACACTATCTTAAAACAATATCCATATCCTATATATGCACTTGAAATATCTTTCACATTTGGAACCTACTTCATTAATCAGCTCCCACACACAACCAGTATTATCTATGCTCAGTACACATTCAGCACTTTCTAAAAGCATCACAGTATACTCAACCTCTCTCACACACACACACGCACCCACAAACACCAGTTACATTTTTATTCTTGAAACAAATTATCTCCTCTATCTTATATATAAACGTCTACGTGTGGAAGTGTGTGTCTGTCTGAAGTGAGAGGTGGAGTCAGGGTAAGGGCTCCACATCCGAGGATACACAAGGGAGGCCAGCACATCAGCAAAGCGAAACCTCTGAAGAAAGAGTCACTCGCTTAGCAGCTAATACAGGAGCGAGGTGAGCACATCGGCAAAATGAAACCTCCTAGGAGATAGATGCCCAGAGTAGTTCCTTTCAATAACCTGACATCTCTACATTTAATTTTCTTTCTGACGATTTCAATAATTTCTAGGATCCTGGACTGTTCACAGCACGGCATTACACAGCTACTATTTTATAATTATCAAAAGAACATTTTTCATTTAAACTTGAAGGAAAGATGTTTTGCACATTTACAAACATTTTTATAAGCAAAAGTGGAGATGTTTTCATTGTACCAATTATTACACTTATTCAAAAACTCATACTTAAACCCTTATTAACTTAGAGCTCTGGAAAATACCATCAGATATTTCAAAATTTGTGTGCACTATATGGATTTTCAGGAAAGGTATTAATGATCAGTTTAATACTAATATATTTCAAGACAAAGAAATCCCATTCACACATCATTTCTTAGGTATAATACAACATTTTTATGCACACTACAACATTTTTATGCACACTGAGCATTATTTGCACATGTTTTATCATTCGCAACATTTTTTCACCTTATAAAATGAAAACAGCATTTTTACACCTTTAATTTTTTTCAAACATACTCTTAGTCTCTTGCTTGCACTCTTTTCTCACTTGCCCAACTTCACAATGCATATACAGGGTGTGCCAAAAAGAAGTACCACATTTCAAACGTTTATTCTACAAAAACACTTCAAGATAAAATAAATTTAATTACGACACAAGAAAGTGTATACAAAAAAGATTTGTTTTACTCTGACGACAAATGATTTCTTCAAGGTTCTAGTCATCATTAGCAATACATTCTTCGAGACGATTTCTGAACGTTCGCATGACTTGTTCGGCCATTTCAAGGGGAATAGCAGTGATTTCATGGCGAACATCATCCTTGAGGGTTTCAAGGTTTTGAGGTTGACATGTGTATACCTTCACCTTGAGATAGTTCCACAAAAAGAAATCACAAATTTGAACGTGAAGGCCACTTGGCATCGCCACGCAGGGAGATCTGAAGTGACAGTGACCATTGCTCCCGCCTCCTTAAAAAAAGTAGGGCCTGCAGTGCCAAATTCTGCAATGGTGTATCAAACTGTAACACGCTTACTGTGCAGGGGTCTCTGTTGAAGTTAACGATGGTTGGATTCAGCCCCATATTGAAAGTTTGCTTATTAACACAACCATTCAAGTAGAAATGTGCCTTGTTGCTGCACATGATGATGGCATCTCAATGAACGGCTTGCAGAATGTTCGCGATCAACTCTCTACGGCTCTCCCAGTCTCTCTCGGTGAGTTCCTGCACTACCATCATTTTGTATTGATGGAAATTAAGGTCCTCAGGCAACATCCTCCTCAAAGACGTGTTGGAAATGCCTAAGGTAGAAACATGTTTGTGCACTGAACGTCAAAGAAAAAAAAGCTCAATACAACACACATACTGAACACATAAATTTTACATGTAAGTAAATTATAACTAAGCTAGCTACATCTTTCTCAAAAATATTGACTTTAAGACTGAACAAAGCCTATATGTCTATATAGACGTTATTAGTGATCAGCTAATTCTGTCCTCTAAACAAAAGACAAAGAAGGCTGCATTGTATTGCTGTAATTCATTCTAACTTTAATGGCCAACTTTAGTCACCAACCTCCCAGAGAACTTATTTAGCTCTTCTAACCAATTTTATTGAGGTAATAGTATAGATTTCTTAGTAGTCAGGTCCTTCAAATGTTTTTGGCAGTATCACAATAAAAAAAAGAAACCTTTGAAATGAACATATGTCATAACTTTAACAGTGTTGTGTATGCGATAATTCCTATTAAACAGCTTGTGTACTGAAAACTGATTATCAGCTAACAGTAGCTAGCTAGCCATCCAGTACATGATATACAAACAGAAACAGCAAGCGTTTATTGAAACAGTAAATATGCAATGCAAAAGACAGTTATGTTGTTCATCCAATTAGAGCAACAAATATCTTCACCAGGAATAATGTTACTTGCGATTCTGCCTACAAATTAGCATAATACTAGTCAGTCTGGATCCAACTTCCCTGGTATAAACGTGCAAATGTTCTGCCCTACAACGCTGTCTTATTGATATCTCCCTCCCGAATGTGGGCCTATATAGCTAAGCTAGGTTGCTAGTGAGGAATATTTGGAAATTCTGCTGTTCCTAAACTCATGAATGTGCTGCGCCAATGGTTGACCAATTAACCAAAGAAAAGTGCTTAAAATAAGTAAAGTGATTTAATTGAACATAATTTTTTTTATCGGACCAGTAAACTGATAGCTAGGTTAACATTAACATTTTTATTTTCTGCTAGGTAGCTAACATTAGCTTGAAAATGTTAGCAATGAAAACAACAATATCAGAGTCTTATTTGTTGTGATAAAATAAACTAACTTAATTATAATTTAGGTAAGAGCACTCTTTTAGTTTATTATATGTTTTGAAAATAACTTACGTTAGACTCACTGGTGACATTTACTAACACAGTCTCTCCTCAATCATTTCCAAAAGTCTTGCCAAAATACTGAAAATGCATTTTTTTGGAGTCTGCATATTAAGAAATCATGTCACATGATTTCCCATAAATAAAAACTTAAAAATTGTTTTGGATCAACTGACCATTGACATTATTCAAAATTACTCTTTCATGTTACTTATTCTTCCGAGTTCAGTTTTTATTTCATATAGTGTGTTAAACATACTACTACATCCTAAGTAAATGGGAAAAGTTTATTTTACTGAGTAGAAAATATTGATTCTTGTAATTAATTCTTGTTCAACAGAAGTAAACATGCCTACTTCTGTGAGATATTTCAAACATCGCTTGATACAAAAGGTACAGAGCTAGGTTTACACTTTTTGCCAGCTTCATGCCTGGGTTTATTTTGTGGCATCACTGTGCACTTACTAGAGAGTAATCAGCAACAAAAATGTGATTCTTTGACCTTCATGAAAAAGATTTGTTGTTTTCCTTGTCATTTGCAGGATACACTCCTATCTGTTTATCTGAGTAGTGTCAAAGTCAGATCACAAAGCCAGTTCAGGATGGGAAAGAATTATTTGATTATATACATGGGACCACTCAGTACATAGAAAGAGATGAGTGACTTACAGATTGTGGTAACACTTCTTAAATACATTTGGTCAATAACAAACGTACATAATTAGTTTCATTTCTCATGTCCTTCCTAATTACTGATAAATAAGGCCCTTGGACTCAGGATTCTTCTACACTAGATTATACTGGTTCTCTTATCAATAATTCTCATTTTGCTAAAGTAGCAGCTTTAATTATAATGCTTTCTTAAAGTGCTAAAGGCAAAGGCTAACAATTAACAAGGACAGAATTCATTCAATATAATCAATTTATAATCAATTTGTGAAAATCATATCTGTCTATTATAAAAAAAATCTTGGAAGGCTTGGAAGGAGACGAGATGTGATTTTCTTGGAGACACTTTAACGTCCCATGAGACAAAAGGACAGCTGCTGTACAGGCTTTTAAATGTTTGAAGCGCTGCGCGACATACAGATTACGCAGCACGGCAGCAGCAGCAGCATCAATCCTGCATCTGATCGAGCAAAGAGGAGGTAAAAAAATGGATTTGTTTCTCAATGTATCACCGTTTAAGAGGGGGTTTCGGAGGAGCGACAGCATCTACTTAATGTGCGTTCAGCCCCCCTCTTCACAACGGAAGTGGCAGAGGCTGGTGTGTAGTGCGCCCGGGGGGAGAGGGAATAACTCATTTACTACAGCTTTATTACTGGCAAATATCAAGAAATAAAAAATGAATGAAAATGAATGAAATGAAAATAACAATCTCTTTAAAATGTATTTCCGGTTAACCAAGCTCTCATAATCTCCACTTTTGTTCTTTTAGAACAACAATAATCAATTAACTAACCAATATCAGCAGTGGGAGCAGAAACGTCTACCATGATTTTGATGACAGGTGGCATAAAGACTCTAACAGAATGATGATGGGAAACATTATTTTAAAGTAACAATGACTGTGTTTAAACAGGCTGAGCAAAAAGAAAGACTTTCATTAAACCAAGTCAGTATTCTGTTCTGATGTGCAATCTGGAGCGAAAACTGGATCAGCTACATGAAGAATCTTATAGGACAGGTCAAATATATTGTGATAACACTAAATTATACTGGTTCTCTTATCAATACTTGTCTTTGTGCTAAAGTAGCTGTGGGACTAGGTCACAGATCAACAGTCTTTAATTAAAATGCTTTCTTAGTGTGCCAAAGGCATAAGTGAACAATTAACAAGGGCAGAAGTAATTCAATATTATCAATATGAAATCATTTTGTGAAAATCACGTTTATCAGTAAAATCAATACTCACAGTAGCATGATAACAATTGTTCTTGGATGATCTGTTTGAAGCTGTTCAATGTGTATTTGATACACCCAATCTATTTTGATATTTACTCCAACAAGAGAAAGGAGCCACTTGGGCAAATTTTCCCACAGGAGGCCGATCAAATTAGAGCCATTCGAGTTTTCCATGATGCTGATAATTCTAACATTTGCTGTCAATCCCAGTCTTGAACCTCAATATCCTTAGCCCTCAAGGACTTAACATCCACCCATAGTTCAGAGAGATAATTGTCAAGTCAGGAAACAACTGTTTTAATTGCTAATACATCATTAGCTATTTTAGCTTGGTTTATCTTTAAGACTTTTATTTTGGCCTTTAAATCTGCAATGCTAGTGTGATTTAAAGTGGATGATTATTTTATCATTGCATTTCTTAGTTTGGCTATCATAGTTTCGATGTCGATGCAGGGATGCTAAATGCAGAGCCTTTTTTGATGGACTTTCAACTTCTAACGATTTTCCTCCTGCTGATTCATGAGGTTAGTGGCTATTTCTACACTGTTCTCTTGCTCTTTTGGGAGGTTTGCAATAATAAATATTGGCAAAAAAACTGGTGGTAGATACAGATGCCACTTAGCTGCTGCTCCTCAACTGGCTGCTGTCATGTGTCTCCACACTGCTCTATAAAAACCATTGTAGTTCATATATTATTTCAGTTGAAACTCTAAGGCAGGGGTGCCCAATATGTCGATTGCGATCGACCAGTAGATCAGAAAGATAGTGCAGGTAATTTTTTTTAAATGTTAGTCTATCATATATTCTCCCTATGGCATTTGCCACTTGATTGACATACAGGGCGGCCAGTCTGAGATCTCTTTCTTCTAACACACTGGTCATCCCGCATGCACGATCAAATGTGCGAGCTACTGCAAAACTCCGGCTATCTAAGTGATCTAGTTAGCCTTCCAATTTATATCGACTAAAGAAGGGATATAAAAAAATTTGCTTGTGGGAGGGTATGGGCTGGATGTGGAATTGGAAGAGGATTTTTTTTCTTACAATGTCACAATCGAAGTGCGTTTGTCTGATCTGTCAATCTATCATTGCTATTCCAAAGAAGGAAAATGTAGAAAGGCACTTTCGAACTGTTCATAAAAACTACGAAACTCACTTCCTTCCGAAAAGTGATCTGAGAAAGAGAAAGAAGAGGGAACTAAAATCGCAGTTAAATCGGACAGCCATCATTTTTCACTCGGCTGAATTCAAAAGCAAAGGCAGACACACTGAAGCATTGTTCTGGGTGCGTCACTCGATCATTAAGCGTAAGAAGTCCTTCCAAGATGGGGAGATGATAAAAGAGGCCTTCGTTGAGGCAGATGGCTAGGGAGAAATTCCTCCTGAGATTTCGAGACCCCTGGCCGGAGAAAAAGAAGTTTCTCCTTGTCATTAAACATGCAGAATACAAGCAACTTAATAACAATCAATGGCCGCTAGACTTGGCATTTTTTTTCCGATCTGACCAAAATGTTGAATGAGCTTAATTTACAGCTGCAAAGAAAAAACAAAACCATGGTCAATATGATTAGCTCAGTTAATGCTTTCAAATGAAAAATGCAACATCTGTCTTCAAAGCTGCAGTGCCTTGATTTGGGAAACATTCAAAACCTCGCGTCAAAGCTGGAGACGCAATGGAAGGCGTGTGCGCAATTTGACAGCATACAGTACACAGAGCAGATTGAAAATTGTAAGTCAGACTTTGACAGATGGTTTCAAGACTCAGCTTTACTTGAGCCAATCGCTACATTTAAGTGCTATCCATTTAGGAAAGATGTTGAGAGTGATTCACCCGCATCAAAAATTGCAACACTGTTTCACCTAAAACTTCTGTACAGTGGAGGATGATATTTTGACAGTACAGGATGACATTCAGCTGAAGTATGGGGCTCATGGACAGTTTTGGAACTTACTCACAGAGGAAAAGTACCCAAACATGAGGAAATGTGCTACCTCCTTGACTGCATTATTCGGCTCTACTTATTTATGCAAGTCAGCCTTTTCCCACATGAAGATTATCAAATCCAAATACTTTAGTGACCATAAATGTATTGAATTGTTATTGTGCCATAAGGGTTATTCAGTTATGCAAGGTACGACAACATATATTTTATGTATAAAGTATACTCAGTATATACGAGGGGGGACCCAAAAGTAACCGGAAATATTTTAAAAATGTGTTTAATTTAATTTTCTGTACAAACTACAAATAGTCTCCTTCAAAGTACTCTCCATTGGCGGAAATACACTTATCTAACCGTTTGTTCCATTGTTCAAAACATTTTTTAAATTCGTCTGAAGTAATGCCCATTAATGCTCTGGTCGTTTCTTGTTTTACCTCTTCGACGTCAGCAAAACGCCTTCCTTTCAAGTCTTTTTTCATCTGAGGGAACAAAAAGAAATCACACGGAGCTAAATCCGGTGAGTAGGGTGGGTGGTTCAGGGTTGTCATTGCCAAAAATTGGCGAATGCTGAGAGCAGTGTGAGATGGAGCGTTGTCATGATGAAAGAACCAATCGCCCGACTCCCAGAAATCAGGGCATTTCCTTCTCACTCTGTTGCGCAACCTACTTTTACAAAAAAAATTTACTGAACACAAGCACAACCTTCCAGACTGATGGCACTTGGCTGACTGACTTGTGAGGAGTGTAACTAGATCGCCCTAGCGGCCCAACCATGTACTACAAGTACCAACCTAACAACAACAAAATTCCGGTTATTTTTGGGTCCCCCCTCATATATATACTGTATATATATATAGCATTTTTAATGTAGGTTGATCATTTCAACCTGGTCATTTTAAACGTAGCTCGCAAGATGAAAAAGTGTGGGCACCCCTGCTCTAAGGTAAAAAAAACTTCACTTCCCCAAACCCTGCTTTCCAATAAAATATACAGATATCAACATGTTCAAAACTCTAAGAGGGAATTATTAAGACACTAGGAAGTATGTGGAAGTAACCCCCGAGGAAGACAGGAATAGTTCAATCAATCAGTCGTTATTCAGGCACTGGTGAGTACATAGGATTCAAGGCAGAATAGCGCAGATTTCCTTTTTCAGTCAGCTTATAGTTTTTTTTTCCTCCCTCCCCCTTCCCCTTACTTCTCAAAAAGCATAATATCGTTTACCTTAGCATTTCATCTTGTATTGTACAAATCGGCCAACCGTTTCTGTTTTGTGTACGTGTCAGAGGGGCCCTAAAGAAGGAAAAATCATCTTTCCTGTGTCTAACAGACGCGTTACTAAATAGTGTGATGGACAGCCATGGCCAGGTGGGACGACAGCAAGGTGGAAGGACCTGGGGAAAGGGCATTGATGAGGCAATACCTCCCCTGGGACACTAGAGGGCAGCCCTCCTGGGCAGCTGAGGCACCACAAAGGCAGAGGCAGAAGATACCCGGAGGTAGGGAGAGGGACACGTGGTTGGTGGTGACAGCAGGGGAGGCAGCAGTTAGCAGCTGCAGCTACTATCTTGAAGGAAGCAGCCAGCGTGTGTGGAGTTGTGAGGGGGAGTGCTTAAAGGCACAGGAGCAGAGTTTTGGCAGTGAGCACACACGTCTTCTCTTATAAACAGAAGTGAGATCACTTTATAAAGGTAGATCTCTGACCAGAGTTTTTGAGTTACGAGAGCTGCTCCAGAGATTTTTTCAGAAAAATACTCAGCACTAGCTGCACATTTTAGTGATGCAGAATGGGTCACAAAACGCCTACAAATTCAGCCTGCTCAATGAACCTAATCTGTCACTTAAGGGAAAAAATGACCACTGTGTTCAAGTTGGCAGATAAAGTGGCTGCATTCAAAGCCAAACTTAATTTATGGGGCAGGCAAGTGAACACTGGGATTTTTGATATGTTTCAAATGTTAGCAGAGGTTGTTAAAAATACCAAGCCAGGGCCTACTTTCTCCCAGCTGGTGTATGATCACCTAACTCAGCTTTCAGTAGAGTTTGAGCATTATTTCCCAACCACAAAAAAAACCCCGAAATGGGAAGGAATGGATCTGTGACCCATTTGTGAATAAGCCAGGTGAATCAACTTTGTCTGTGCTTGAAGAGGATCACCTGCTTGAGGTTACAAATGATGGTGGCCTTAAAAGTATGTTTGAGACAACTTCAAATCTCCATACGTTTTGGATTAAAGTCAAGGCAGAATATCCTGAGGTTGCCACAAAACCACTGAAAAGTCTGCTTCCATTTCCAACATCCTATCTTTGTGAGGCAGTGTTCTCTGCAGTGACAGCAACCAAAACGAGATTACAGAGAAGACTGAACATAAGCAACACACTTCGCTTGTCACTATCTTCTATCGTCCCAAGATGGGATTGTCTGGTTGCAGGAAAACAAGCTCAGGGCTTCCACTGATTCTGCATTATGATAAGTTGTATAATTTCTATTATGATATTATAGCTTAATAATAGAAATGTAATGTATATTGTGTATAAAACTGCCCTACAAACCACCCCGAATCCTCCCTTCCCCCACCAATCCCTGGAAAAATTTGCTTTTATAAAAGCAGTCCTTGGTGTCAAAAAGGTTGGGGACCACTGGGATAAATGACCTGTTCTCAACTAAATTTTTCTTCTACTTCTTTCAGTTGCTCCCGTTAGGGATTGCCACAGTGGATCATCTTCTTCCATATCTTTCTGTCCTCTGCATCTTGTTCTGTTACACGCAACATCTGCATGTCCTTTCTCACCACATCAATAAACCTTCTCTTAGGCCTTCCTCTTTTTCTCTTGCCTGGCAGCTCTATCCATAGCATCCTTCTCCCAATATACCCAGCATCTCTCCTCTGCACATGTCCAAACCAACACAATCTCGCCTCTCTGACTTTGTCTCCCAACTGTCCAACTTGAGCTGACCCTCTAAAGTACTTATTTCTAATCCTGTCCATCCTCGTCACACCCAACATAATTCTTAGCATCTTTAACTCAGCTACCTCCAGCTCTGTCTCCTGCTTTCTGGTCAGTGCCACTGTCTCCAACCCATATAACATAGCTGGTCTCATTACCGTTCAGTAGACCTTCCCTTTCTCCACCCATTCCACCCTGCCTGCACTCTCTTTTTCACCTCTCTTCCACAATCCCCATTACTCTGTACTGTTGATCCCAAGTATTTAAACTCATCCACCTTTGCCAACTCTCCATTCCACTGACCTTCCTCTCATTCACACACATGTTTTCTGTCTTGTTCCTACTGACCTTCGTTCCTCTCCTCTCTAGAGCGTATCTCCACCTCTCCAGGGTCTCTTCAACCTGCTCCCTACTATCGCTAGAGATCACAATGTCAACAGCAAACATCATAGTCCACAGGGACTCCTGTCTAATCTCGTCTGTCAACCTGTCCATCACCATTGCAAATAAGAAAGGGCTCAGAGCCGATCCCTGATGTAATCCCACCTCCACCTTGAATGCATCCGTCATTCCTACCGCAGACCTTACCACGGTCACACTTCCCTCATACATATTCTGTACAACTCTTACATACTTCTCTGCCACTCCTGACTTCCTCATACAATACCACAACTCCTCTCGAGGCACCCTGTCATATGCTTTCTCCAGGTCCACAAAGACACAATGCAACTCCTTCTGGCCTTCTCTATACTTCTCCATCAACACCCTCAGAGCAAACATCGCATCTGTGGTGCTCTTTCTTGGCATGAAACCATACTGCTGCTCATTAATCATCACCTCACTTCTTAACCTTAGCTTCCACTACTCTTTCCCATAACTTCTTGCTGTGGCTCATCAATTTTATCCCCCTGTAGTTACTACAGTTCTGCACATCCCCCTTATTCTTAAATATCAGCACCAGTACACTTCTTCTCAATTCCTCAGGCATCCTCTCACTTTCCAAGATTCCATTAAACAATCTGGTTAAAAACTCCACTGCCACGTCATCTGGACCACCAGCTTTTCCATTCTTCATCCTTTTCATAGCTGTCCTTACTTCCTCCTTGCTAATCTGTTGCACTTCCTGATTCACTATCTCTACATCATCCAACCTCTTCTCTCTCTCATTCTCTTCATTCATCAGCCTCTCAAAGTACTCTTTCCACCTGCTCTGTACACTCTCCTCGCTTGTGAGTATGTTTCCATCTTTATCCTTTATTGCCCTAACGTGCTGCACATCTTTCCCAGCTCGGTCCCTCTGTCTAGCCAATCGGTGCAGGTCCTTTTCTCCCTCCTTAGTGTCCAACCTCTCATACAACTCATCATACACCTTTTCTTTAGCCTTTGCCACCTCTCTCTTCACCTTGCACCTTATCTCCTTGTACTCTTGTCTACTTTCAGCATCTCTCTGACTATCCCACTTCTTCTTTGCCATTCCCTTCCTCTATATACTCTCCTGTACTTCCCCATTCCACCACCAGGTTTCCTTTTTCTCCTTCCTCTGTCCAGATGTCACACCAAGCACCCTTCTTGCTGTCACCCTTACTACATCTGCTGTCGTTTCCCAACTGTCTGGTAACTCTTCACTACCACCCAGTGCCTGTCTCACCTTCTCCCTAAACTCAACCTTGCAGTCTTCCTTTATCAGCTTCCACCATTTGATCCTTGGCTGTGCCCTCACTCGCTTCCTCTTGATCTCCAATGTCATCCTACAGACCACCATCCTATGCTGCTTAACTACACTTTCCCCTGCCACAAATTTGCAGTCTTCAATCTCCTTGTGATCAGTTCTTCTGCATAGGATGTAATCTACCTGTGTGCATCTTCCTTCACTCTTGTACGTAACCCTATGTTCCTCCCTCTTCTTAAAATATGTATTCACCATAGCCATGTCCATCCTTTTGGCAAAATCCACTATCCTCTGACCTTCTTCATTCCTCTCCTTGACACCATACCTACCCATCACCTCCTCGTCTCCTCTGTTCCCTTCACCAACATGTCCATTGAAATCCACTCCAATCACCACTGATCCCTTGGGTACACTGTTCATCACTTCATCCAACTCACTCCAAAAATCTTCTTTCTCATTCATTGTACACCCAACTTGTGGGGCATATGCACTCACAGCATTCATCCTCACACCTCCAGTTTCCAGCTTCATAATCATTACTCTGTCTGACACTCTTTTCACCTCCAAAACACTCTTGACATACCGTTCCTAAAGAATAACCCTACTCTATTTCTCCTCCTATTCACACCATGATAGAACAATTTGAATCCACCTCCAGTCCACCTGGCCTTACTCCTCTTCCATTTAGTCTCTTGCACACACAATATATCAACCTTCCTTCTCTCCATCATATCTGCTAACTCTCTCCCCTTACCAGTCATACTGCCAACATTCAAAGTTCCTACCCTCAGTTCCACTATCTTTACTTTCTTTCTCTCCTCCTGCCTCCAGACATGTCCCTCCCCCCCTTCTTCGACCCACAGTAACCCAATTTCTGCCAGCACCCTGTTGGCTAACAGTACTGGTTGCGGTCATTGTTAACCCGGGGCTCGACCGATCCTGTATGGAAATTTGCAGTGTTCTCTGCATATTGATTTGGCAAAATTTTACACTAGATGCCCTTCCTGACGTAACCCTCCCCATTTATCGAGGCTTGGGACCGGCATGAAGAAACACACTGGTTTCTGCCTGGAGCCCCATAATGGTTTAGCTGGATGAGTTATGATCACTAAACAAGGAGACTTAAGCATATGTAATATAAGCCTAAAAACATAAAAACAAAAATATTTTTAATAATGAATGTTTTGGGGGGGCTTTGAGGCATTGTTCTCTATCTTTCTTCCAAAACAAAATAACAAAGGTAAAAATGAAATTCTGTGTTGTAGCTGCATACAGAAAGCAGAAAAGGATAATGGACCTAACAGACACAGTTGTACTCAGAAAAATATTTTTGTATTTCAAAGCTATGTAATATTTTATTAACTATGTAACTCAAACACCTTTTATGGCAAGCAAATTATCTAAATGACTCTGGGGCAAAACCGAGTAAGCTGTAATTTTAAAAGGAAAGTAGAAGCAGCTTATAAAAGGTATTCAGGTTGGACATTCTTGTTCCAGATGAGAAATCCAGAAAGAAGAGTTACTGCCAGTTGTATTCATCAGGAGGCTTAAGCTCCCTTGGAAATACATTCTTAAAGAAATACCAAAAAATAATATTCAGGAAACTTTCCTCCTCTGTAGGAGAAAATAAAACAATATGCAATAAAACCAAAGAAATTAATACAATAATTTTTTTTAAAATGCTAGACATATTCTCCAATAAGAAGAGCCAAAAGAAGTCATTTGGAAAATATATAATTATAAAGAGGTATTTTAGATAGATAGATAGATAGATAGATAGATAGATAGATAGATAGATAGATAGATAGATAGATAGATAGATAGATAGATAGATAGATAGATACTTTATTAATCGCAAGGGGAAATTCACATACTCCAGCAGCAGCATACTGATACAAAAAACAATATTAAATTAAAGAGTAATAAAAATGCAGGTAAAAACAGACAATAACTTTAAATAATGTTAACGTTTACCCCCCCAGGGTGGAATTGAAGAGTTCGCATAGTTTTGGGGAGGAACGATCTCCTCAGACTGTCAGTGGAGCAGGACAGTGACAGCAGTCTGTCGCTGAAGCTGCTCTTCTGTCTGGAGATAACACTGTTTAGTAGATGCAGTGGATTCTCCATAATTGATAGGAGCCTGCTGAGCGCCCGTCGTTCCGCCACAGATGTCAAACTGTCCAGCTCCATGCTTACAATAGAGCCTGCCTTCGTCACCAGTTTGTCCAGGTGTGAGGCGTCCTTCTTCTTAATGCTTCCTCCCCAGCACACCACTGCGTAGAAGAGGGAGCTTGCCACAACCGTCTGATAGAATACAGTATCTGCAGCATCTTATTGCAGAAGTTGAAGGACGCCAGTCTTCTAAGGAAGTATAGCCGGCTCTGTCATCTCTTGCACAGAGAATCAGTATTGGCAGTCCAGTCCAATTTATCATCCAGCTGCACTCCCAGGTATTTATAGGTCTGCACCCTCTGCACACAGTCACCTCTGACGATCACGAGGTCCATGAGGGGTCTGGGCCTCCTAAAATCCACTACCAGCTCCTTGGTTTTGCTGGTGTTCAGGTGTAGATGGTTTGAGTCGCACCATTTAACAAAGTCCTTGATGAGGTTCCTATACTCCTCCTCCTGCCCAATCCTGATGCAGCCCACGATAGCAGTGTCGTCAGCGAACTTTTGCACATGGCAGGACTCCGAGTTATATTGGAAGTCCGATGTATATAGGCTGAACAGGACCGGAGAAAGTACAGTCCCCTGCGGCGCTCCTGTGCTGCTGACCACAATGTCAGACCTGCAGTTCCTGAGACGCACATACTGAGGTCTGTTTGTAAGACAGTCCACAATCCATGCCACTATGGTATGAATCTACTCCGATCTCTGTCAGCTTGTTTCTAAGGAGCAGAGGTTGGATGGTGTTGAAGGCGCTAGAGAAGTCTAGAAACATAATTCTTACAGCACCACTGCCTCTGTCCAAGTGGGAGAGTGATCGGTGTAGCATATAGATGATGGCATCCTCCGCTCCCACCTTCTCCTGGTATGTGAACTGCAGAAGGTCGAGGGCGTGTTGGACCTGTGGCCTCAGGTGGTGAAGCAGCAGCCTCTCCATGGTCTTTATCACATGTGATGTCACAGGCCGGAAGTCATTCAGCTCACTAGGACGTGATACCTTTGGGACTGGGGTGTTTAACAACCAGACATCGTAAGCAGGGAATTGAGAAAGATGAATTAAGACAGATGTCTTTACATGTTTATATTTTTTCATTGTCAGATGTCAGGTTTCTTACTTGTTTTATAAATTTTCTTTCAGTTTTATACAGTATCTTCTTTTAACGGTATGAAGGAGCCCACCGAAAAGCACTGACTTCATTTCCAAACATTCCTGGAATTCTCATACCTTTCAGTCCCAGCCCTATAAAAAATGCAAGATGACTGGAAATCAGCAGTCATTATTGGAACAACACCTGCTGGAGCTACACTAGTCCACAGAAGCAACCATTTGAAGATCACATGAAACAATTTATTTTGGTTCTTTCTTTTTTATGTTGCTTATTCAACTTATCATTGTTGCTATTAAATGAGGATATCTGTGGAACGTCAACTCTACACCTTGTTGATTGTATTACTGATGGACAGACATTGTTGTTTTTCATTTATGCTAATTATTTTCTACATTGTTTTTGATGTATTTGAACAAATCTGTATCCTCATTTGTGATAGTTCTGTTGTAGTGAGTGGTATAATCTATTCTTGCATTTTGCCTTGAGACTTGTCACAGTGCTCTATGTCTGCAGTTGGTGAGGGGTGCTGTGCAAGAACAAACTATTTTATACTATTGTATTATATTTCTGAGGTGGCAATGATAGATTGGCCATCTAGCTCTGTGAAGTGGATTATTTGTGTTCTGTTTTGTGTATTGTATTTACCCAATTTTTGACACCCATTGCATGACCAGCCTATCTGGAAAGGGGTCTCATTCTGAATTGCATTTCCCAAGATGTCTTTAATTTATTTTTTCCCTACAAGAATAATTTTTGGGGAGTATTTTCTTGTCGTCTTAACGAGTCAAGGGGGGGGTCTGTCAAAAAGCATGGCCTTTTAAAGCCCATTGAGGCATTCATTGTGTGGTTTTGGGCTATACAAGAAATAAAATTGTTGTATTCTCATTGCAATAAATTTATTACTACAGGCATTAGTATCCTGATTCTCTTCTCCAGTCTGCTAGAATTTCACAGATGTTACTAGAACCATCTAAAAAACTCCAGCTTATTGGCATTTCATCTATGTACTGTACATGCATTATTATACATGGTATTTAACTTGGTTTAGCTAAGTTAACTTTATATAATACTTTTGCTTACAAGTAACAGAGATGTACACAATATTAACGGTTAAACTAGTATACACAGAGCACACACCTCTTTATTATTAAGGGAGCAACAGCACTTACAGTAAAGTAATTACAAAATTCCTCATTTCAGTGCCTCTAATAAAAAAACAGTACAATGTTACACACACTCACCTATGCTATGTGAAGCAATTTATGCACTGTGCCTAAGTGCTGAAACTCCAAAAAAATCATCTCCAACATTGAAGAAAGGTGGTTGGTCAGGTTCAAAACGAGCTTTCGGCACACTTTGAAATGATTTCTCTGATAGCTGAATTTGCTTGAGGCGTCCAATATTTCTGGCATAACTGTGCGAACATATAATTAAGTCCACAATGTGCAATTTCTTCTTTTGCAATATAAGAGAAGCAGTATGAGAATGCTTGTGAAGAATTGCAGGATGTTTAGCTTCATTTGGTATAGCAGTTTTTTTGAGTCCTCCTCCAACTCACAGTATCTTGTATGACTGGGTCAAGTTTGAAGATTTGACTGTTCTTTTTTACAGTGGCATTTTTCTTGAAAGCCTTTAATTCTTGTGGCTATCGTTTTGCTGACTGAGACGAATAAGCTCTTTTTCAGCTTTAGCCATGTCTTCTAAAGAATTCAGGCTTAGTTTTAAAGTCAGTTTGTACTTTTTCATGTGCTCTGTGATAAGTGTTTTTTGTTCTTCTGGATTGCTTCCAAACTGACTGACTTCTAGTTGAAATGTTTTTTGTTCATTTTTTAAATGCAGCAGTACAGTATGTCTTTAAACTTGAGAAACCAAGCCACTGCTTTCTTCAAACGCAGCCATTCTGAAAAGTAGGTGATTAGTTTATTGATGTGCTCGGTAACCTCCTCTATTCTTGTCATGTTAACTGCACAGATTTTAATTTCTGCATCATCTTCAGAAAGTGAATTGTTCATTTGATCTGGTCTTTTTGGCCATTCATGTTCTGGCTTCAATAAGACACTTGGACCCTGTGACCATGTGGTGCTTCTGATGAAGCTTTCCATGCTTGCTCTCTGGATGCTTGATCAGCCGTATATAGTACAGATGTAACATAGTTCCACTGTGAAGGTCATGAATGATCTCTGATCACTGAGGTTCTGTTGGCAACAATGTTGTTGGATCGAATGTTTTCATTCAAAATGTATTTTAGCACTAAGGTGCTGTTAGTCGAAAATGTAGACTCTTGTAGGGGTATTTGGAGTTCACCTTTTAGCATCTTGTTCATTTTGACTGCTGCAATGGCTGCTGTCATCTCCAATCTTGGAATCGTGACATGCTTCAATGGTGCAACTCTTGACTTGCTCATCAAGAATGAGCAATGTTTTTTGCCTTCTTCGTTAGTCAACAGAAACAATGCGACAGTGCCATGCCCATCTTCACTGGCATCTGCAAAATGATGCATTTGTGCTAACCTTATGGTTCCAAACTGTGCAGGTTTGATGCATCTGTCCACATTGTAGTCTGCTAGGAAATGTACGTCATCCATCCATTTTTTCCATTTCTGATTGTGTTTGACTTCCACTTCTTTATGCCACCCACATTTATCTTTGCACAAGTCCCTTAAAATAAGCTTTGATGGCAGTATAGAGGGTGCTACAAATCTGAGGGGGTCATAAACTGATCTAACAACAGACAGGATACAGTGCCTTTGTAGCTTTATCTGGAATTTGAAACTTTTTCTGTGCACCACTGGACACCCAGGGCACATTCTGTTGGAAGAAGACTGTGGCTCAAGTATAAATCCTTTTGTTAAAGAGCTCAGTGTTCTTCAGAGATAGGCAATAAAACTGCTCTGCTCTTACTCACCCACTTGATCAGGTGGAATTCCTCTCTAAGGCATAGAGCTTGAAGGTCCTTTCCCAGCTTTATTGCTTGTTCTTCTGTTGCCCCTGACTTTAAGCAGTCATCCACATAGAAGTTATGGAGTATGGCGTTAACGTCTTCCTCAGGAAATGTTTCTGTGGCATCTTCAGCTGTTCTATGTAAAGCATAAGAATCACTTCTGGGTGAGGAAGCAGCACCAAAAAGATGTAGTGTCATTTTAAATTCCTCCAAGACTTTACTTAGATTACCTTTATCCATCCATCCATTTTCCAACCCGCTGAATCCGAACACAGGGTCACGGGGGTCTGCTGGAGCCAATCCCAGCCAACACAGGGCACAAGGCAGGGAACCAATCCTGGGCAGGGTGCCAACCCACCGCAGTAGATTACCTTTATCTACGACTTTAATCTGATAGAACACTGATTTAATATCTGCCATTACTGCTACTGATTCAAAGACCACTCAATTCTTATTTTTCTTTGGAAGATACACACCATGGGGTTTAATGTACCACATTCTGCCTTCATTGCAATTCAAGCTTTCTTTGGGTACCTTGACAGCATAACCCTTCTCAATAATGTCTCTCATGAAAGCTTTATAGTCTTTGTAGAAACCTGAATTTTTGCTCAGCTTTCTCTTGAGCTCAAAAGCACACTGTTCAGCAAAATAGTGATTGTTTGGCATTTTAAGTGTTTCATCCTTCAAAGGCAAATTTAAGCAATAATGGCCACCTTCCAGTCTTGCAGATTCTGAGACTATTCACATGAACTTGATGTCCACCTGTGACATTTCCTCTTTCTCTTCATAGCTGCGCTCTGGAAAGTCTGTGTTATACTGTTGAAGTAACATTTCTTCTATATCTGTTATTGACACATGATCGATTGAATGTTTAAGCAGCTTACCATTGTGCTTTGCAAAATCATCTCTTTCTTTGTATGGCCTGCCTATCATCCATCCAAGTGCAGTCTTCACAGCATGAAGTCCACTTAGTTGCTAGGTATGATTTGCCATAGCATGAAGGCCTTGGGGATCTTGATACCTATTAAAAGATCAACTTCAGGGTCTATGAATGGTAGATGTACCTCCTCAAGATATGTCCACTTCTCAATGTCTTCTTGTTGTGGAATATTTTCTCTTCCTACTGGAATAGAGACCACTGTATAGACCTTTGGCAAATCAATACATTTATCATCATTGAGACCACAGACTTACAAATCTGATAAGACAGAACATTTTAACTGGCACTTTTCAGTCATTATTATGATTATTTATAGTTTTCAGGAACACTTGAGTTCTTCTTCCATGAAGGTTTAACCATCTCTGAAGATTTTGAGTATAAATTGTTACTGTACTACTAGAGTCTATAAGGGCGTATGTTTCTACATACTTTTTGCTCTTCTTAGATTTTACCTTAACGTGGATCACATGCAGTACGAATTCTTCTCCTGCCCTGGTAAGGGTACAAGTCCCATTCTCGATTTCCCTTTCAGTTGGTGTTGTCTAACTGGGTATAGCTTTAGTGGATGCAGCTTTAGCGGATGTTGCTCCATGCTTTTTATAACATGCAAGATGTTTAGATGCTGCAAAGAGCATATCTGACATTTCATTCTTTCTTTACGTTTCTAATCATGGTGCCCCTGTTTGAGACAACGAAAGCATAAACCTTTAGATTTTAGAAAGTTAATTCTGTCTTTATGTGGCAGTTCTTTGATTTTACTACATTCTGCAAGAGTAGGCTATTCACTGCCTAATACACAAAGGCTTTTTAAACGCACAGACAACAGTTACCGTCTTTTTGACTAAGGTTTCTCGAATCCCTTTTTCAGCAGCGCCAGAAATATTTGTAGTGAAAATACTTCCGGTTCTCTTGCCACTTTTCAAAAGAGACTTACCCTTGTCAGTCTTTTCTTTTTTCTCTGTGTAAGTGCAGCTTTGTGGAATGGCTCCGTGCACATGGTGCAACAACATTTTAGCTTCACGATGCAAAAAGGCAATTAGTTCTGACATGACTGCTTTCTTTCTATTTTCTTGAAGCTCATAAGCTTATCTTCTTCATTCGTCTCACAAAGAAGAGTGGAGTTTTGTAAGCATGGCACAAACATTTGAATTGTTGTTTAATTCTCTACCATACACTATATCGTCCATAGCATTCATATAGTTAGTAAGAAAAGGTTGCATAATCTCTCTGAATCACCCCATCATTTTGCTTTATTTGAGGCCATTTCGATGCTTTGTCGAGTTATGCATCGGCTATATATAACTGATCACCATAATAGTTGTCAAGTAGCTTTCTGGCTTCTATTTAGCCTGTTTCTGGTGACATACGGGAATAAATTTTAACCATATCTTGAGGGGAACTTCTGGTGTATTGGATTAAGTAGTCTATTTTATTGTGAGGGTTCTCTGACATATTGACTATGGCATGATCAATGGGAATGATAAAATCTGCATAAGCCAAGGATCACCTGCAAATAAAGGGAACTGTCTGTGTGGTGGTTCACCATGTGCTACTGAAGATTCCTTTTGCTTATCTCTTTGTTGGGCTAACATTTTAGCAATTTCAGAGACTGCCTTCTGACATTCAGTGGCAGCCTTCTGACTTTCAGTGGCTGTCTTCTGACTTTTGGCTTAATTCTGTATGAGCATGTCCACCAGATCATGTCTGTAACTCTGTAAGCAGACCCTTGTGTTAGTGGTAGGTTGTTCCAATTGTTCTTGCTTTTCTGCTTTAGACTTGAACTCTCAAAGCCTTTGTAGAATTCTATTAAATTCCGATGGTTCAATTTAAACCATGCTGCATCTGTTTCAGGGGAGCAACCATGGGCAGCTCAATACCTCCCCCGGGTGCTTGGTGGCAGCCTCCCTGGCGGATGGTGATCCCCCAACCTTTCGCATGGCTCCAAGGGAGATGGAGTCTTCCACAGCCTGGTTGGGAGCTCGGATGGCCGCTAGGGGGAGCTGCATGGAGTCAACAGCCCGGCTGGACGAATCTTCAGCCCCACCCGGAAGTGCAATTTGGACCAGGTGGTCAAGTACCTGGAATGCTTCCAGGTGGGCTATAAAAAGGGCCAGCCACCACCACTCGGGGGCCAGAGTCGGGAGGAGGAGAACTAAGCTAGAGGAGGAGTGGTGGTAAAGGAGAAGAGTGTTTTGGTGGTGTTGTAATTGTGCTTTGGGTCTATGTTGGACTGTGTGGCACGGGGAAGACGTGTCCCACAGTTGAAGAATAATAAAGGCTGTGTTCATTTTGTACGTGCCTCTGCGTCAGTCTGTGCCGGGTCAGGCACTATATGGCGTCTAGATTACAATAGATAGAAGAGGAGAGCACAGTACCTCAGAGTAGCTTAGTTCTTTTTCTTTCATTGACGAGTTCTGGAGCACAAGTCCTCAGATGGTAGTTTCCAGTTCAAAGTTCAACACCTTCGGATGGCAGTTTCCTAACAAAAAATTGTAGCTGTGTTTTCCCAAATTACCAAAGTTCTACATGATTAGTATTCTTTATGGGATTCTGGCAATAGCTTGACACGTTGAAATGATTTCACATTCAAAATATCTTTGCTTTTAAAATAGAGAAAAAACTGATATAGCAAACAAACTTTCTTGTTTAAGAAAAGTTCTATTTAAAATTTATATATCGTGTTTCATTCTTTAAGTTTGCGCACGCAGTTGAACCATCTCTAAACAGTCAGAAAACTGTATGCCTATACCATTTACAAACTGTAAATGGGTCTTTCAGTCCATGCCAGCAATGTACCTAATTCCAAACTAACTTAATTAACATTTTGCATTACAGGTATATCTAAGAAGGTTCAGTCTCATGTTAACTTACAAGGGGTAAAAGGCTATACCATAATCTATAGCTATGAAAGAAAATTATATTCTATTCAAATTAAGCCAACACTAATATGAGTTTAACTTAAAGCATTAACTTTCTAAGATTGACTCTTACAACAAGTATAAGCAGAAGTTCCATTTTAATGATAATATTAGCTCGGTTAAAATACCTACTAGTAGTAATGATAACATTTTTTTCTTTGAATTGTTTTAGTAAAGATAATATTTAAATGGAGCAGCAACATGCTTAACGTTAACAACCACCTGGCCATGGTGTGTGTTGAGTTTGCACGAGCTGATTCAAAACTGTTTCTTGCAAAACAACAAATTATATTGTAAATAAAATTGCAAGCTGTAGGACTAGATGCAACATATGCTTTAAACCTGGAAAAATCTGTTTGTTTGCTATTTTTTCTGAACCAACTTTCAGCTAAACAGTTAATCCTGGGACATAGACATGAACAAATAACTTAGACGTTTAAAAAGTACTGTAGTGGCCGGCTTGCTGCTGAGGTTGGGCTAGGGATGAGATTGAGAGCAGTGAGACGTGTAAGCTAAGGGGGCACTCTTTAGGGAAGAGTAGGCAGAGTCTGAGTGTGGTGAGAATTAAATAGGAAAGGAGGATCTTTTTCTGAAGGAGTGAGGTGAGAAGTTAAGGGGTTTATCAGGCATTTCCTTACTTAGCTCAAATATGTATTTGTTGTTTTGTTGGTTTTAAAATAAAACGCTCATTTTGGGTTTCCTTAAGTTGGTGTATATGTGTGTGTCATTACTGCTGTCTCATTAGTCATGCAGTACTTATGCAAAATAATGTTATTGGGTTTGCCAACAGTTTGCTTAACCTTTGCTTCTAAACAAAAAATACCATATCTTTACCTCTTACAGAGGTTAAATACAGTTAAAATCAATTTTACAAAATGTATTGTATACCACATTTTTTTAGTTTAAATGTTTTACTGTACATCAATAAGTGATAAATTGTTATGGTCTGAGTGAGTGACAGTAGGTGGACCCCAACCAGCTTAGTCCTGCTAGAGTCATTTACTGGTAATGCAGTGATATTTTCCAGTCCACCGCAGTGCTATCAGAACTGAAAATACATGAATGAATCAGTGACTTTTTAACAAATAACCATATTTACACCAATTACATAGTCTGCAATAGAGCAATGTCAACAGATATCAGGCAGATGCAGAGGTGTAAAACCAGCATGATTTAATACAGAAAATATAAAACCTATTATTCATAATTACAAAGTCATTTAATCTGTGTGCAGGGAAGTACAATATTTTCAAATTGCAACAAACACAGTACTTGATTATTTTATCAGCCAAAATACATTTCGGCTAAATACAATTTCATTTCACTTTGTTGTTAATATTTTTAAATATATTGTACTCATCATTTTAAGTGAATATCTTATGTTATATTATTGAATGCTATATAATATCATTGGCATCAAGAGTAAATTAAAATATTAATAGTAGTCTTCTGCATACAGTAGCAACACATTGAAGCTGTAATTATTATGTTTCCTGTATTGACAAATTGATGTTTTATGCATATTACACTAAGATAAGGTATAAAATTCTGAACTTATAAACATGGGAAGTTGTATCAAATCATTTTAATCAGTTTCTTTATCCTTCTGTTTTCAAGCTGTTTACTGACACATTGTAGATTCAGCACAGGTGACATTAAGTAGTTTAATAAGAATGTACTTTGATCTTGGACAAGAACAACGGACATTCTATTGTATTTGGCCCACAATCATTGTAAAATTGTTTCTCTTCAAACTTTGTAGAGAAAATTCCAGTGCTTAAACTTGTATAGGCTGAAACACAAGATGGATTCTCTAGATAAGTGGTTCCCAAACTTTAAGGTACAACCCACTTTTGAGTGGGAATTTTGTTTGTGACCATACCCAATGACATTCCCCACCACTACTGTACTCAACCCCATTTGTAAACAATCAGCAGCCAAGCAGCATAAAACTAGTTATCAAATAATAGAAATACTGGTGCCATCTGTTACCCAGTAGTGCAATCTGTTTCTTTCTGCTCTTTGTGTTTCCTGGACTTTCCACCATGTTTGAGAAAGTGGGTGCTAATTATTTTTAATCGCTGCATCACTGCTCGATGGTAGAGGTCTGCGCAGGACTGATTTTTTAATCCTGCACCCACCCGCCTGCTCCCACATACATTTGTCCTCATTTGTCCCACTCCTGCCCACAGAAACACATTACTTCCATTAAGGAAAAAAGATGTGTATGGTTGATAAGCCTGTTTAACATAATCGTGTACAAGGAGGCCACTGAAGGTTTCCCTTCTTGCGAAGAGTCTGTTTCATCAGTACTTAATACAGCTCTTCCAACAGAACTTAAAAAATAATTTCTGAGCACAAGTCCGCACGTCTTTTTCACAGAAAGGAACAAAAATGAGCAGTGTACAAGCAACATTTGTTGTTAAAGTTTTGTAAGTAGGCAACCACTTATTATTCTATATTGGAATAAAGTACAATCTATGTTAATAGTTACTTTTGTTCCACAAAAATATGGAACAGACACAGAAGGTAGGTGCTGCCTAAAACATACGCTTCTCTAGTTGCTAAATTACTGGTAGCTTAACAAACATTCCCCACTCTCTAACAGTACCTTTTGCTTATCAATATAAGTGCACTGTAACCAAAGCACTGTGAATGTACTGGCATCTCCTCCTCTGCTCACAAGCTCTGTGAGGAAAGAGGGTGTCACTAACAGCTGACCAGTGAACTTCACTGTATCCTTTGATTTAGTGCAATTGCATTAAACTGTGATAATTAGAAATTATTACAAAGTTCTTCTTGTTCCTGCACCTTTGTGGTCTTAAAAAAATATACACACATAAGCTTTGGGCTGAGAAATGTTTCTCCTTTGTAGAGCAAGTGGATAAAAGTTGGTGCTGAACAGTTTGTTGACAAGTATTTTCAGATGTCCCAATATCTGATTCTAAACCATTGAACGGTTTCAGAAAAGAGACCACAGTTGTGAGTATTTATTTGCTGCAGCACTGAATTCAGTACTATATCTTGCCTCCATAGACTGTCTGAGTGACTTTGTACGCTTGACTTGTTGTCCAGTGTAATTAAAACACTAAGAGAATCGCATTAAGAATGTGGCCACTACAGCTTAATCTGGGAGGCTAAAAAACAGATGGAGAGGAACATAGCAGATAAGAAAGAAGACCCTAAGAGATTCTTTCAATGTTTTAGTAGTAAAAGAACAGTCAAGGAGAAGATGAAGTGCATCAAAAAAAGTAAAGGGAAATTAAAAGATACATACAATGAAATAGTGGATGCCCTAAACTTATATTTTTTGAGGTCTTTACAAGTGAGCAAGTGGATAACTTCCCAGAGGTAAACATGACTACTAAGGAGGTACTGAGGGATTTGGAAATTGTAGAGGGAGAAGTACTGCTCAGATTAAACAGGCTGAAATCAAACAAATCACCAGGACCAGATAATATTTACCCTCAAGTTCTTAAGGAGGTTAGCAAGTACATATATAAACCCTTGACACATGTTTTTAGGAAGTAACTGCGCATTGGAGAGTTTCTGAAGGACTGGAAAAATGGCAAATATCATCCCATTATATAAAAAGGGTGACAGGGCAGATATAAGCAACTATAGGCCAGTAAGCTTAACATGCATCACAGGCAAATTAATAGAAGGAATTATTAAGGATAAAATTGAGCAACACCTGGCAAAAACAGGAGTTATTAGGAACAGTCAGAAAGGGAGAGGTTGTGTTTTACTAACATGCTGGAATTCTATGAGGAGGCAACAAAAGGATACGATCAAAGTGGAGCACATGATATTATTTATCTGGACTTTCAGAAAGCATTTCATAAGGTGCCACATGAGAGATTGGGCATCAAACTAAAAGAAGTGGGAGTTCAGGGTGATGTTTTTAGATGGTTGCAGAATTGGCTCAGACACAGGAAGCAGAGGGTGATGGTGGAGGAACCTCACCAGAATTGGCCGATGTTGACAGTGGTGTTCCACAGGGGTCAGTGCTAGGGCCACTGCTATTTTTAATATATTTAAATGATTTAGATAGGAATATAAGTAACAAGCTGGTTAAGTTTGCAGATGATACCAAGATAGGTGGATTAGCAGATAATTTGGAATATGTTATATCATTACAGAAGGAATTGGAAAGCATACAGGCTTCAGCAGATTTGTAGCAGATGAAATTTAATGTCAGTAAATGTAAAGTGTTACACATAGGAAGTAAAAATGTTAGGTTTGAATACACAACGGGAGGTCAGAAAATCGAGAGTACACCTTTTGAGAAGAATTTAGGAGTCATAAGTGGACTCTAAGCTATCAACTTCCCGACAGTGTTCAGACGCCATTAAGAGGGCAAACAGAATGTTAGGTTATATAGCACGATGTGTGGAGTACAAGTCCAAGGAGGTTATGCTCAACCTTTATAATGCACTGTTGAGGCCTCATCTGGAGTAGTGGAGTAAAAAAGCATAGCAGCACTAGAAAATGTCCAGAGAAGAGCAACTAGGCTGATTCCAGGGCTACAGGGGTTGAATTATGAGGAAAGATTAAAAGAGCTGAGTCTATACAGTTTAAGCAAAAGGAGATTAAGAGGTGACACAAACATTAGGTAGTTTTTCTTTATACAAAGAACGATAGACACTTGAAATAAGCTACCAAGTAGTGTGGTAGACAATAAGACTTTAGGGGCTTTCAAAACTCGACTTTATATTTTTTTGGAAGTAATAAATGAATAGGACTGTCAAGCTTTGTTGGGCTGAATGGCCTGTTCTCACTAGATTGTTCTAATGTTCTAATGGTGTAGCCACACAAAGCAGCGATTGTGTTTGCTCCTCGGTCAGTAACAATAATTTCCAAACACTCTTAAGTTTTTCAAATAGTAAAACATGAATATTTTCAGCCATTTTAATTGTGCTTGCTTCAAATGAGGTTGCAAAAAGCACCCTTGACACAACATTGTAGCTCTCATTAATATAATGATGGTAGCAGATATGACAGAGGTTATCTGAACATTTTTGTTCCAAATACCAGTTGTGACAGCACACCCATATTGACAGTCTCTAGCTTGTTATATACAATAACATTGCTCAATTTTTGGCTTTTTCGACCACGTGCCATGATACAGTCGTCAGATGGGGTACTGCTCCAGATGAATATAGCCCTGTTGTAAAGCCCAATATCCTTGCACACAAAATCCTGTGCTTCGCTTTTAGAGTTAGTTGTTAGTTTTGACAGGTTTGGCAAAAATGTCAGTTTAGTTTGACCCTTCGCTACTCAATACACATGGTGCTTTAAACCTGTGGTGCCTGACTTGTACCCACAGTGCACATTTATTGCAGCAAGTAAACGGCACTTGGTTGCCGTCACCAATCTGTAACAATTGAAAATGACTGCCAAATAATCAGACTTTGAGTTCTGCAGTCTTGTACTATACTCTTTTAATGCTTTTTCTGAAAGTGAAAATGCAAAGTGGAAATGCTTTTTAATTATCATTTTTGCATCTTCATTGTGGTTCAGGCTGAAAATGAAATTGCAAATGGGGTTATCTTCATTTTCATTCTAATTTTTGCAGCATTTTTGCATGCAAACTTTAAAAATGAAAATGCAAATGGGGTTATTTCATTTTCATTTTAATTTTTGCAAGCAGACTTTGAATATGAAATTGCAAAAGAGATATTTCATTTTAATTTTATAATTTTCATTTTCATTTTCATTTTGCAGAAAATACCTCCCATAAGATGGTAACCCTAATGAAAAAAATTACTAGCATGTTATTGAGTTACATTTCATATTGCAAAAGCCAGTAAGCCACATACAATTTCTGAAAATCTGATTTTACTGACACCTGTTGATATGGTGCAAATAACAGTTGGTGCAAAAGAGGCTGACAAGCTCAAAACAATACCTCTCTCCAATAATATGATCCAAAGAAGAATAAGCAACATGGGTATAATAATAATAATAATAATAATAATAATAATAATAATAATAATAATAATAATAATAATACATTTTATTTATAAAACTTGATTTCCGATCCACTTCAATTAACAAAAAGACATTTGATTCATTCTGGTGCATTCAAGAACTCATGGAAAATGTAGCTATGTTTATTATGGTAAATTCTGAGCTCACACTGTTCTGCTATTTCAAGTGACCGTTTTAGAATGAGCCTTGAGCCCTCTTCTAGCAACTTCCTCCGTACATATTCTGAAGTGCACTTGCTTATTACTGCATCACTGATTTAATTGTCTGAATCACCCCACAGTCCACAGTCTTTACCTGCTTACCCAAGCCACATAACAATCAGTTGAATAGTCTCATCTTGCTTTTGTGTCAGCTGGTAGAAAGATTGCTTGCAAAATCCATGTTCTCCTGGAGCATGAAGTAAGGGTCGGTTTATACTTCACACTCAGAACGTGTACACACACGCATCATGGCTGCCACACGTTCCCTGCATTCATTTGAAGCGTCCTCTGAGCATGTCCTCAGAAATTAACACGACTCGTGTGCGAGTTGCATCCTCAGAAATTAACACGACTCGTGTGCAAGTTGCAGTACCAGTAAAAAGTCAGGGGTTGCAGTGTGATCAAGTCAGAATGTGACATCAGAATCTCTGTTCACTATCTACATGGGATGAAACGTAACTCGATTCGAGTGATGACGCAATGGAAAACCCTCCTTTATTTTAAGCTACGCCCTTCCCTTTTATCATAAATACACAGCCTGTTAGTCAGAGGACCATTTAAAGATCCCCAGCATGTCGACCACTACAGACTCTGAAATGATGGGGACCGGCTTAACAGCTGCAGGGTTCCCACCTGAAGTTCCAAAGCCTGAGGCTTCATGGCCTGAGGTTTCATGGCCTGAATCTTACCAGTTCTATAACTCGGTCCGGACGGATGGCCTTCAAGATCCCCAAGAATCTGACCACCGGTATTTTAGTATACGACCCGATTACAGTCTCTGGTCAAGAGACCTTGAGCCGGATTGTGGAATCCATTCTCCAGGTCCGGGGTGGTCTTCCTCCGTCTTCACTAATGATGATCAGACGGATAACCCCATCTCCGCTAAGGGTACTCAGACGGATATCTCTTACCTATCTCCAGGACAACCGTGGGTGATCAGACAAGTTCCGATGTCGATCGAACTGTCTGAGACAGATATGGATTGCCCGGATGGTGTGCTGCCTGAAACCTGGAAAAAGGCCCAGCAACTTGTTAAAGGGCTGATGACGTGTCTGCTGGATATTATTGTCTACTACGACCAGAAAAATGAATGTCAAGGCTGTGAGATAACCATCCCAGCCAGAGAAGACATACCTGCCTCTTTGAACCTGAAACCACCTACCGTCAAGGACGTTTTCAGAGGATTCTGAAGATTTTTCGCAAGTCTTTGCTGAAAGGACTGGCGGTGAAAATTCTAGGTTATTTTAATATTCTACTGCCGATACACAAAATACACGCTGTGGTTGAAAAGACTGTGGGTGAGTTTGATAATACCAGCTCTATTCATGATACTGTAATGCAGTCATTTTATGAAATGGATGAATACTCTTACTCTGTAGCCCGCCGCGTGGCAAAAGAGTTTTGCAAGCGGAATCTTAATCATGAGGGTCGTATGAATGTGCGGACTGAATATGATCTGGAATTTAATGATATGATAGAACTGGTGGGTAATTCTGAACCTGAAGCAGTACCTGTCTGAACACTTCAGAATCCTAAATAAATGTTTTCTATATGGTTAAGTGTTGTCAGTGTCTGTTTTATCACTGGCGATGGAGCAGGTCTTGGAAAAAACATATTATAACTCTGAGAATGCCGGGGCCTTGGGGGGTAAATATTCCTTAGAAAGAGCTCTCCGGCATGCAGGGTACCATATTGGGGACCAAGAGGTGTCCGAATGGTTATCGGGGCAATACACCTACACGGTCCATAAACTGGCCAGAATCCATTTTAAAAGGAATAAGGTGTATGTTTCCAATATAGACGGGCAATGGCAGATCGATCTGGTGGATATGACAAACCTGGCCGACTATAACCAAGGTTACAAGTATCTACTGACTTGTATAGATATTGTTTCTAAATATGCCTGGGTCAGGGTACTGAAAAACAAAACGGGTAAAGAAGTAACAAGGGCTTTTCGAGAAATTTTGGAGGAAGGTAGAGTCCCCGTCAAACTTCAGACCCATAGCGGTAAAGAGTTTCTCAATCGGGAATTTCAAGGCCTGCTCAATAAACACGGGATTAAACATTTTACCACCACTAGCGAATTAAAGGTTTCAGTGGTGGAGAGATTCAGCCGAACTCTGAAGACCAAAATGTGGCGTTATTTCAGTTCCAGGAATACCCGGTCCTATCTGCAAGGGCTACAGGACTTGGTGAAATCTTATAATCTGAGCCAGCACTGAGGTATAAAAATGGCCCCTGCTGAGGTGAATAGTTCCAATTCTTGGAAAGTGTTTAAAACCTTATAGGGCCTAACTAAACCCCAAAGAAACCCAAAATATAAGTTCAAAGTCGGTGATATGGTGAGAGTGTCGAAATCATTTTACCAAAAGATACGAACAAACCTTTTCAGACGAGGTATTTACCGTTTCTGAACTAGTCCCGAGGGAACCGCCTGTCTACAAGCTCAAAGATTATGACGGCGAAGACATTATAGACTCCTTTTATGACGCGGAGTTACAAAAGATTCGAGGAACTGACGTCTTCAAGACTGAAAAGATTTTGGCGAAAAAAAATATCGACAGAAAAAAGCATATTTTGGTGAAATGGTTTGGATGGCCCGAAAAGTTTAACAGTTGGATCCCTGAAAGCTACGCGCAAGACGTTAAATACTGAGAAGCGAAAATGAGTATTTCATTCACTTACAATGGAGAGAAAAAGCTTTTACGTTGTTCTTCTTAGCAATTCTTCCCGAGATGTTTTCCCTAACAATTCCATCGCAGAGTTTACCGTCAAATTAGCCACACCCATCAAACTACAGGGTCCCTGGGAAGTTGGTTTGGCCGAAATCCAGTATCCTCACACCTGGAACACCCTAGACAAACCGGATAACGACTTTATTGTGGTGTCCCCACGATTAACCAGGTTTTATAGTATTCCTGCAGGCTATTACTCTAGCGTCGAGAAAGTGACCTCTAAGATGAATGAAGCGGTGGCGAAAGAACCCAAAGCCATCGAGGGCCTGGTTCTTCAGGCTTACCGATACCGGAAAACACGGTGAGATTCCGCTACAACGCTCTGGAGCGAAGATTCTACATCGTAAACACCGCAAAGGATGAAACTCTTCATGTCAGGGGGCAGTTGGGGAGAATTCTAGGAGACATGACCATGGGCCTGGTGAATGATGCTCCTTACCCCGCGGATATCAGAGCGGGGTTTTATACTCTGTACGTCTACAGCGACATTGTGTCTCACCAAAGAGTCGGAGACAGCTACGTCCCTCTCTTGAGATGCGTACATATTGAGGATGAGATGAAAAAGATTACCACAATCACCTATGACAAGCACTACGCTCCGGTCAGCAAGACTCAGTTTGATACTTTGACCATTGAAATAAAGACGAATCAGAACAAAGTGGTTCCATTTCAGTTTGGCAAGGTCATAGTCAAGTTACATTTCAGGCCCTCTAAGAGGTGTGTGCACGACTAATACAGAGATGAGATCTTACCTGGACCCTAGCCCTTACGTGCATTATTATGAATCCCAAGCGAGTAGCGGACTCCCCAGATTCTCTGGGGCTCCCGTGATGTATGGTTCTGGGATCGGAGGAATATTTCGAGGTCTGTTTAGAAGAGCTTTGCCTCTCTTGAAAAGAGGATTCGAAATTGTCAAACCACACATTAAATCAGCTGCCAAGAATATCGTCAAAGACGTGGTGGTGGGGGCCATGTCCGGAGCTATGACTTGAGGAAGCGAAGAAAATCAAGGGGGGGTCGTGGCTGATGGTAATGAGGAAAACTAAACGTAAGAGACCTCCCGGAGCACGCACCGGACCCATCCTCAAAAAGACGCGCCGTTCAGCTTTTACATCATTTTCTTCTCTCCGCCACAAGGATAAGTCCCGCGCCCACAGAAAAAAGAGATCGAAAGACATTTTTTAACTCAAAATGTCTTTCGTTCATCGCATGTCTCAAGAGTGTGTGAAATCCGAATTGGATTTGTTTACGGTACCCTATACTCAGACTAGCGTAGAAAAAAGCACCTACGTCGAGGTACCCCCTCTCTCAGCTCTATCTGAAGTCGCACCGCTAGAGTTTCTGAATACTGGGAATGGAAAAGACTTCTTGGATCTGAACAACACGCTTCTACATGTCCGATGCAAAATCGTTAATGCCGACGGAACTAATCCGGCCCCCATGGCCAAGGTAGCCTTTGTTAATTATCCGATAGCCACTTTATTTTCACAAGTGGATGTGACCCTCGGAGACCGCTTAATATCACAGAGTTCCAGCCTTTACCCATACAGGGCCCTTTTTGAGGGCCTGCTAAATTACAGCAATGAAACTCTCAGGTTCCAATTTGCGTCGGGTCTTTTTTACAAAGACACATCCAATGAACATGAAAACACCGCCTTGGACGGCCCGAATGAAGGATTCAAAAAAAGAAACGGTTATACAGCCTAGGGTAAAACAGCAGAACTCCTCGGTCCTATTCATTCCGACCCATTTTTTCAAGAAAAATTAATTCTAAACGGGGTGGACGTCAGAATAAAAATGGTGCGGAGCAAAAATGAATTCTGTCTGATTTCCAGAGATGCCGAGCATTACAAAGTAAACATTTTATCCGCCACTCTTTTTGTCAAGAAAGTTAAAGTTTCGGCGGCTGTGAAAATAGGGCACGCCCACGCCCTCACGACCACCAATGCCAAGTACCCCGTGGAAAGAGTGAATATGAAAGTTCTCAGTATGCCGACAGGGATACGAGTGAGCAATCAGGAGAACTTGTTCTTGGGGCAACTGCCCAAGTACGTGGTTCTAGGCATGGTGGATAATGAGGCCTTTTCGGGGGATTACGCCAGAAACCCCTTCAATTTCAAGCATAACCAGGTGGAGTTCCTGGCCTTCTATTTGGACGGAGAGCAATTTTGCTAATGACAACACAGCTCGAGAATATTACAACCTCGTGTTGGCCTCCGGAAAGCATTTGAAAGACCAGCCTCTAGCCATCAGTTGTTCTGACTTTTCCCAGGGATACACCCTGTTTGCCTTTGATTTGACGCCTGATCAAGAATGCGGAGACCATTTCTCCTTGGTGAAAACCGGGAACATGAGATTTGAAATCCGCTTTCGACAGCCTCTACCCCATACTGTGAATCTAATACTGTACGCCGTCTTTGACAACATTATTGAAATAAACCATAGAAGAAACATCCTTATGATTACTAAAAAAGCATGAACACCCTGCAGATCGAGGAACTCCTGGCCAGTAATCCGTACACAGGAAATCTGCTTTATGGAGTTGTTGGCGTGCGACGAACTGCCTGAAAAAATACTTACGGATCTCCCGGCCATGATCATTGTCAACACTCACCGTCAAAACCAACCCGGAGAGCACTGGTTGGCGATACATGTCAGAGAAGACGGAACTGGAGAATTTTTTGACTCCTACGGAGCCCCACCAGACTTTATCTATTTTCCTGAGGAAATATACAGCTTTTTAAACAGAAACTGAAAAGAAATTATTCACCATACCCGACAGCTTCGAAGCTGGTTTTCCAGCGTCTGCGGGCAACACTGTATTTTTTTCCTGCATCACAGAGGAAAAGGACGCTCTTATAAAGAGGTCATGAACCTATATTTTAATGAGGTCACCAAGAACGATTATATGGTTCAAAAATTTGTCAGTACCTTGTCTAAGAACACTTCTAGAGGTTTTCAGGATCACCCCTGTATGCAAAGTTCTATGGCCTGTAATTATCTTAATAAAGAATAGACAGTCTGTATAATCAAATGTAATATTTTATTAAACAAAAATATAATTACATTTCAATAAGGAATCCATTCATTCTTTTTGCGAGATTTGGTTTTCTTGCCAACAGGTGTAGCAGAAGCAGCAGAGACCGTGGCAGCAGCAGCAGTGATAGAGGCAGCGGCCCCCTCTGGGGCAGTATGTTTGAAACTCTCTAAAAGTTCTCTCATGTCAGCATTTGGCACGGCAGAGGACGGAATGTTCAAACCGGCCAGGGCCTTAACAAATTCTTTCCAACCCAGAGGTCTCCGATAGGACGGTATGTTGTGTCGGGCGGTCAAGTTCCGCATTAGATTGACCATATTCGTCCCGGGTAACGGTTCTCCACGAAGCACAAACTCTCCCAAGCCATTCCAGTAGGTTGTATTAGGGTGATACGACATCTTCTGTAAAATAATTTCGGTGTATTTCTTTGATTTATCCGGTGCAGTTTTCAAAATCTCGTTGTACACCCAGTCTTCGGGTTTACTAGGAGCCTCTTTGAGAGCCCCCGACAGTTCCTCTTTGCTCTCTGCAGGCAGCAATAGTGTCAGAGGTCCGGTTTCTTAATCCGCTTTTTTCACAAAGGTCAAGATCCAGTTCACTTTCCATAGCGCTTAAAAGGTCGGGGGAAGCCGGGGCTTTCTGTTTCCATTGAACCATTTGCTGTTGAGGGACCAAATACATCTTGCGCGTGTATTCCATATTTATACTCTCGACCCTATTAAACTAGTAATGAAAGGAATGGCGGCACTTAATAGGGTTCCGAGAAATCCCCCTTTCTGATTTAAAAGGGCTTTTTTCTATTTAACGGTGAGTTTTTTATCGCCGAGTTTTTTAACGGAGCAACGATGCTTCTTCAACAGCTTGAACTGTCTGGATGTCAGGGGGACGCAGCCTTTTAAAGTATTGAGAGCTATTTCTGACAGAGCGTAAATTAAATCGTCCGGAGCCTCGCTCAGCACCGCTTTTCTTCGACGACTGGAGCCGCAGGCCAGTCAGGAGGAAACAAACCGGTATGTAAACGAAATTCGTCAGGCGTATGGGCTTTCAGATCCACCAGCAGATAACCGTAAGGTTGTCTTGTAGCGTCCTCAAAGGCCTCCAAGAAAAATTTAGCTCTCCCAGGGTACATTTGACGTGCTAAATTAGTAATTTGCAGTTTATCTCGAGGATTTTTAAAGAGGGTAATGTAATTGGCATTCAGGTTTATCGTTCTATTTTTCTTGTCTTGAAAAAATAAATTTTGGACCAAGTAAATGATGGACAGATTCCTGTAGTGAGTAAATTTTGTGAAGGCCCTCTCTATCTCTTCGCTATGACTCGCCTGTTCCATCAAATCGTCGACGATCACCAAGTTAACATGATCAGGCGGCAGTAGTTCGTCGTCGCTTAAGGAGACGGGCAGCCCCTCCAAAAATTTGGTTTTGGGAAATTGGGCTAGCAGCTCGTCGTACAGAGGCTGCCAGCAGCTGTAAAACCAGACTATATTGTCGGGGCGACGAGAAAGCACATGGTCTTGTTCACACAATTTCTGATTGTTTCTGAACCTAGCGTTTAATACAGCTAGCAAACCCCTGGCAAAACAACACTGATCATCTGGGTTGAAGGAGATCCATAGGTGTTTCCATTTCTTTTAAACGATTATATCGTTAAAAAGGGTACAGGCTTTATGCCTAGGAGTTTCGCCACCAGATAGAACCCTCACTACCTGAACGATTAGCGTCAGACTGGAATCGGCTAAAATAGTAGCGTGACTCTGGAGAAGTAATTCAATTTGATTAAAAAAATCCTACACAGAAAGAATACCCGCGGGGATTAGGGAAAAAACACTGGGGTTGAGAGATTCGGCCCGTAATTCTAACTGCACTAGATCCCTAGGATCCAAAGTGCTCATAAAACTGTCTAATATTTGTTGAAGGGTCTTGTGTATATGATTAAAAACTTTGGCGAATGAATCAAGTGTGTAGGCCTCAGAAAAATTGAAGCAGTGTCTAATCTCGATATTGTTAAATTTTGGATGCTCGGTTATAGATATTTAATCTAGAAGTGGAGGGCTGCTGGGAGCTTACTGACGGGTCTGGAGAGGAAGGATTGTCCGTATGCGAGGTAGATGGCTGTGGAGAGTTGGCTTCGAGACTCGAGTTTACCCCGGACGGATTAGTCACTCCAAAGGCCTGTCTGAGAAGTTGAAGTATCCGTCCCTGTTAAATCATCAGCAGGCGTGTGCTGATGCGAGGTAGAGGGCTGTGGAGAGTCTGCTTCGGAAGTATCCAAACCTGTTAAATCATCAGCAGGCGAGTGCTGATGCGAGGTAGAGGGCTGTGGAGAGTCGGCTTCGAGAGTCGATTTTACCCCGGACGGAATAGTCCCTCCGGAGCCTGTCTGAGGAGTTGAAGTATCCGACCCTGTTAAGTCATCAGCAGACGAGTGCTGAAGATGGACCTTGCGGCACCCTGAGGTTGAAGGTTGTATTAACGCTGACAGAGAAGTGTTGAAGCAGGGAGCTACTTGCCCCAGAGGAGCATGAGGACCCTGACACCCTTGAGGTAAAAGTTTGCGGGGTTTTTACATTCGTGTCTATAGGGCATTAGGTTGTTGTGCTGGGCCTGAAGACGTTCCGGCCTCAGAAGAGGTATTCTTCAAAAGATCCAGCAGAGCGTTAACTACGGCTATTTCATCAGAATTTAGAACCTGGAGCGCATTATTAATGAGATCAAAATTGTCGATCGGATGTGTCACTGGGTGCGGTGATTGAACAATTTGAGGAGATCGTGGAGGGGTGGGGATTTTAGGGGGCTTTATGGAATATTCTAAGTAATCAGACATCTCTTTTAATTGTCTCAGGTTTTCACTGGACGGTCTTTTCCTACCTTTACGCCCTCTAGAATATTTACATCCCCCGTCTGTATCACTGCCACTACTGTCACTGCCAGTGTCGCTGCTTCCGTTAGAGCTGTTTTCAGGCATGACCTAAATTTAATCAAAGGCTACAATTATGAACACGGAATATAATATTCAATTATGAGCACACAATATAATAATAATAATTTGTAATTATGATCACACAATATATAATAATAATTTGCAAACAATGTTATTTTCATGAAAAAAAAAGTAATATAAAACGGCTCCTTTAATTATGGGTTAGATGGATGTAAAATGCATACATATGCATCAAGTCTAAACACATTTCGGGTGTGAAATTGTACACAGGAGCCTCTAATTCTACAAATTGTACCAGTAATTGGTGAAGTTGTTCGATCAGCTGTTCCAGTCTTTCTTGATGTCTCCGCTGATGGTCAGGACGAAGGGAATATCGGGGTGAATAGTGGCTTCTACGCCGATATCCGCGGTCAGAGTAAAGCGCTGCCGACAAAGGGGACCACCTGTTAGAAAAAGATGTCGTCAGGGATAGTGGAGAATACTGAACGCTGCTCTCAGAGGTCGCCGGAGAATACTGAACGCCGCTCTCAGAAGGCGCCGGAGCATACTGAACGCCACTGTCAGAGGCTGCCGGAGAATGCTGAACACCGCCCTTAGAAGGTGCCGGAGAATACTGAATGCCGCTCCTAGAGGGCGCCGGACAATACTGAACACCGCTCCCAGAGGGCACCGGAGAATGCTCAACGCCTCTCTCAGAGAGAGGAGGGGTTTGTAGATTCTGCCAGTTATGGTACAGGGCTAGATTTTCTAATCCTTCCAACACTTGAATTAAAAAACCCGGGGGCTGTAACCTGAAAATAAAGTATGAACTTCTTAGTTAAAGCCCTCTTTTCACAAAATCTGGATTTCTGCATGCCTCTTTTCACAAAAACTGTATACCTCCTATATTTCTTCGGTAAACTGAAATCTAAAATGACACTTACTGCTGCTGAACCTCCTGTGGGAAACCCTTTGAGAAACTGATTCACTCTGTAAAGAATTAGCTTCTAAAACAAAAAAAAAACAAAAAGGCATAGGCTCTGCTTCCAAGGCTTGTCGCAGTTCATAAAAAAAAAACATGCATGCTCTCTCTTTAACCAAACAATCCACACATGCACCCACAGCTCATGCGTTATCACCCTGCAGGCTCTATTCCGCTAGATGCCTGTCCATATACAAAAATCTATTTTACCGTAGCTAGACAAACTCTCGCCCCTAAACAGGTTATTTGTAAATAACCTAAACGCTTTAACAAAGCGCACGTGCATTCCCTACACCAAGATGTTTAAAAAGGGACAACCTGCTTATTAAGATATAAACTTCTAAATGCCTTAAACCTATTCATTTACACATGAACAATACACTTGATACGTCTACAAGTCACCCGGACTTGGGGCTACTACACATTATTAAAATAATTACATTTAGCGAAATGAAAACGCTTATTCCCGAGCGCACTCCCCCAATTCGCGTACACACACTCCCAAGAGAGTATATGCACGTGAGCTCACAAGTTCGTGCAGACACATTGTAAACATAGATCATTTTTTTAAAAAAAGGTTCTTACCTAATTCCGTATAATAAATCGGGAACTCTATGGGTATATAATCCTCTAAAAACAAAAAAATAAAGGAATCAACCGTCCGTTTTTTACAACAAACTTTATCATTATACTCAAATATTCACTCACACATGCCCGGTACAGAAATAAATGGCTACAACTGATCATGCGCACGCTCTCTCGCACACACACTCTCAAACTTTATGCGAACGTTTATCATTTTAAAAAGAGCCTTACCGATTTCTGAGTCTGCTCGGATGTACAATTCTAAGAAAAATATATAAGGATTGAGTCAATCGTTAAGATTTCACCCCGTCGTTTTTAAAACATACTCGTTTACACTTATAAGAATCATGAATAGGGCTTACCGTTGATTCTGAGACAGGCCATTTTCTACAGAATAGTCTGTATGAACGATAATTATATTTCATTAAGAATTTCGTGAAAACACACCGTCACGGCTGAAAGTCATCTTGTCGTTCTGGATGGCAAGAAGGTAACTGAGTTGGTGTACCTAATGCAACTCAATTTATAGAGGAAAGATCGGTATTTTGGAAGTGATTTGTGATACCAGATGCGCGACAAACATTTTAATTGTACCTCCGTGTGTTGTCCGGGTTCACATTCAGGCCTTTGACCGGACACCGAAAAGTCCAATATTTTTTTAAAAGTCACCTTTGTAACCCGACGCTTTCATTTAGTATCTGTATGTCACAAGGTAAGGCCATTTTTCACACTGACCCCCGAATGATCTGACCTGGGTTTAAAGATCATGATCTGATCTGGTCCAGAGGACTCAACAGACGCCTGTGAGGTGTGAATTGTTCACAAACGCTTTGCCAAAGAGTGTTTTAAAAATGCATTTCTCTATCCCCAGAGGGCCTTGTCTGTCTTAGGGACTCAGCACGCGCCTGTGTGAATTGTTCCCAAAGGCTTTGCCAAAGAATGCTTTAAAAATGCATTTCTCTATCCCCAGAGGTCCGATCTGTTTAAGGCTTTGGATTTAAGATCTGAGGGACAGATGCCAGCGCGGTTTCGAATCCCGCTTGTGATAAATATTTGTGCTGTGTTCACTCTGGGATTATCTGAGTACAATTCTAACTTTCAGAAAACTATTCGCAACGTGCTTCCTAAGGGCCAACTGCTTATTTAAAATGGGAGGTAATGCATGGAAAAGGGCTTTTTTAAAGATATACTTTTTATATAAATTAAACATCCGACGCTTGATTTTTTATATGTCTCAAACGGCTATAAAAGGTCCCTGCTGCCTATTATTTAATTTCGTATGATTTTTACAGGGCTTATATCGAACTATATTTGAAATGGGATGGAAAAGGGATTGTTTTATATAAATTAGACATCCGATGCTTGATTTTTTATACGTCTCAAACGGATATAAAAGGTCCCTGCTGCCTATTATTTAACGGTGTGTGTGATTTTTAAAATCCTTTAACTGTGTACAACCTTTACATATCATGGACAGAAGGTCAGCCATCAAGGAGGACGGGGGTGTGAGATTGCAAGCGAACTCGCAAGGGAATCCCCCAGCTGGACGTCCGATATCTTCCAGCTGTAGGACAGTTCGCGCCTGCGCAGAACTCAGCCCCTAAACAGTATGTACTCGAGTGCGCGCGCACAACACAGCAGGGAGGGGTTGGGGGGGTGTCAGTTTCCCAGCCTGCGGAGCTCCAGGCTCAGAGTGTTTGCAGCTATACCCAGCTGCTGATAAGGATGCTTGCGCAGAACGCAGCAGAAGGGGTTTTAAAGCTCTTGACATGTGCCTGCGCAGAGCCTGTCAGCTTTTCAGAGACCCAGGTACTCTGCTATGTAGACAGAGAGAGCCACTTGCCTGCGTGTATGCTTGGAGCTTTGACCCCTGGGGCATCACACAAAGGCTGCCTGCTCCACTTTCATGCCTCAACTGTGGGGAGAGAGTGAAAGCCCGTGCCTGCTAACAGCATGGACAGTGCAAAGACTGTCTGGGGTCTTTCTCTGCTTGACTTAGATAAAATAAAAAATGGTTTACAAGTGCTAAACCAAAGTTTAGATATTTAAAGTAATAGATATTTTAAACACAGGAGTTCTTACCCAAAACAGCAGAGGCAGGAAAGGCTATAAGGTAGATCGCTCTGGCTGGAACATGCTCTGGGCCTATCCTCGGGAAAAGTGAGCAAGGAAGTAAAAGGGGCCAGTCATCAGGGCCTGCCTGACCGGGAGCCGAGGCAGAGGCAGGTCCTTCATACCTGGGCACATGTCGACGGCCCTGACATGCCTAGACTTGTCCTCGGGAGAGGGGTAGAGGCAGGGTGAAGGAAGGGGCAGACATCCATCAAGTCTGCTCTTGACAGAAAGGAGAACCAATCAGGTGGGTAGGGGGCAGGTTCAAGGAAGGGACAGATGTAAAACCCACCTTGACAGTTTCCTGGGGGTAAACAGGGGTGGGGCGGGTTCAAGGAAGGGTCACACATCCATCAAAACCTCCCTTGACAGATCCCTGGGCAAACAGGGGGTGGGGGCGGGTTCAGGGAAGGGTCACACATCCATCAAAAACCCCCCTTGACAGGTCCCTGGGGAGGGATCAAGGAAGGGTCACCCATCCATCAAAAAGGGGTGGGGCTTAATGACAGCCCAAAGGGGGCGGGGCTTAAAGGTCATAAATCATTTTGACAGAAACACCCTGCATATAACTACTATGGATCGTGGACTATCTTAAAGACAGACCTCAGTATGTGCGTTTTGGGAACTGCACGTCTGACATTGTGGTCAGCAACACAGGAGCGCCACAGGGGACTGTACTTTCTCCGGTCCTGTTCAGCCTATATACATCGGACTTCCAATACAACTCAGAGTCCTGCCATGTGCAAAAGTTCGCTGACGACACTGCTATCGTAGGCTGCATCAGGAGTGGGCAGGAGGAGGAGTATAGGGACCTAATCAAGGACTTTGTTAAATGGTGCGACTCAAACCACCTACACCTGAACCCCAGCAAAACCAAGGTGCTGGTGGTGGATTTTAGGAAGCCCAGACCCCTCATGGACCCCGTGATCATCAGAGGTGACTGTGTGCAGATGGTGCAGACTTATAAATACCTGGGAGTGCAGCTGGATGATAAATTAGACTGGACTGCCAATATTGATGCTCTGTGTAAGAAAGGACAGAGCCGGTTATACTTCCTTAGAAGGCTGGTGTCCTTCAACATCTGCAATAAGATGCTCCAGATGTTCTATGAGACAGTTGTGGCGAGTGCCCTCTTCTACGCAGTGGTGTGCTGGGGAGGCAGCATAAAGAAGAAGGATGCCTCACGCCTGGACAAACTGGTGAGGAAGGCAGGCTCTATTGTTGGCATGGAGCTGGACAGCTTGACATCTGTGGCAGTGCGAAGGGTGCTCAGCAGGCTCCTATCAATTATGGAGAATCCACTGCATCCACTAAACAGGATCATCTCCAGACAGAAGAGTAGCTTCAGCGACAGACTGCTGTCACTGTCCTGCTCCACTGACAGACTGAGAAGATTGTTCCTCCCCCAAACTATGCGACTCTTCAATTCCACCCGGGGGGGGTGGGGGGTGGGCGTAAACGTTAACATTATTCAAAGTTATTGTCTGTTTTTACTTGCATTTTTATTATTCTTTAATTTGATATTGGTTTTTTTTGTATCAGTATGCTGCTGCTGGAGTATGTGAATTTCCCCTTGGGATTAATAAAGTATCTATCTATCTATCTATCTATCTATCTATCTATCTATCTATCTATCTATCTATCTATCTATCTATCTATCTATCTATCTATCTATCTATCTATCTATCTATCTATCTATCTAAAATTTATTTTAGGAACAGAGATACATTTTACTTTAGAGTAGAACATTACATTTGAGATTTTCTGAAATTATTTACAACATGTTCCTTAAAACATTGACCTGGGGCTTAAATCTTTTATATTGGTAACAGTTTTTAAATTTTAAATTTGAAAAATATTGTGATTCCTAATTGCATTATTACAACTTTACAGTTCAGAGCCCATCCTAGTATATAAAGATGGACATTCACTAAGCAATGTGACCTTTAAATATATTGATGTTAAAAGTAATCCTTATGTTTTACATTTGTGTTTTGAAATGTTAGTAATTCAGATAATATTTCAGAAAAATTCAAATGTATTTTCAATAAAAGCACCACATACACTAACAGCTATTTCTGGATCAATATCCTATACTTTTATATGCTCATTGAAGTTAACAATAACATGTAATGCATAGTTAAATGTTAAAGTATCTAAATATTTTGTTTTGAATTTTTGTTTACAAGTACAAGGACTTTTAAAACATCCATCCATCCATTATCCAACCCGCTATATCCTAACTACAGGGTCACGGGGGTCTGCTGGAGCCAATCCCAGCCAACACAGGGCGCAAGGCAGGAAACAAACCCTGAGCAGAACGCCATCCCACCACAGACTTTTAAAACAGTCTAAGAAAATACTACATTTAATTTAGGTTTTGACCATTTCACATGAGCAAATGTGATATCATTATAAACTTTATTTTGTGAGAAACATTGCTTCAAACTGAACACTAAATAAGTGTTCATATAACAATGTTTCTCTAGTATTTCAAGTAAGGAATATTTTTGAAAATGATTTAGTCAAAATATTCTTTTGTATTGACAAAAATATGGCTTTCTTTAACACACCATGTGAAAACAATAAAATATTAATATTTGTTTGTCCTTACATAATCTAGAAATTTGTTTAAATTGTACTACTATATATGCATTAAGTACAAGTCAGTGTATTACAAGAACATCTTTTTGATATAGGAAAATAAAACCTTGCTGGTATCATGAGAGAACCATAGTTTCTGAGAATAAAATAACTATAATTTCCTGGTACACCAAACACTTTTTCCTCACTCATATTGTAACATAATTAAGGGAACACAATAGAGAGCAATACCAGAATTTGCTGCTAAAGTAGAAAGAATTGTAAATGGAACATATATTTATGGCCATACCATAGCATTTTCTGTCAAGCAATATCCATTACTCTTATGCCAGACTATGGAATAGCTAAGAATTCAATGCAGAATTCAGGATAAATTTCATAGTTACCTGTCTAATACCACCACAAGCATGAGACAATGGATGGGGTGCCAAACCTTCAAGTTTAACAAATGTTACATCAATATTTTCTGTGTAAATTATATCTGGGCCAGTACAGAACCGAAGTAATATGGCCAACTCTGAATCATCTAGATCCTTGATGGATTTCACTAAATAATTTGAATCAATTTTTTGATTTTGCGTTATTTCATTTGGAAAACTGACCTTCTTTCAAACTTTTTTGTTGTCAGGTACTGCTTCTTAATAAATTTTATCTATATTATATATTTATACATTTTATCAGTAAACTTCATTATTTTTCAGAACTTCAGTCTAGATATCAACAACAAACATTGCTCCTTCGACAAACTCTGTGTGCTATTTCCATTATTATCTGCTGCATGTTATTAGTTTTGGGTAGCCTTTTGCATGAGTATTCCTGAAGAACTTCAATGAGCTCTTTCTGTGAAATTAAAAATTGCCATTTGTAGAATCTCAGATTACAAAGAGGGGTAAACTTCATGAAGCTGTCTAAAAGTGTACTATTTTTTGCAATGCTTCCAAAAAAACTGCTGTATGAAGGCTGGAGCAGCTGTACTAGGATTGTTCATATCCAATCAAGTTCGCTTTTGCCATGGCTCACCACCTACCTGATATAAAATCAAATCTCAAAAATGGCACTCCAAATGTTTTATCAAGTGTGCATTTATTGTAAAATTCCTCTCAAATTTCTGCTAATGTATCACACATTACTTAACCAAAGTCATCTGCTTCTTCCATTTCAACTGAGGTTAGAAGGCTTTTAATCTTCAAAGTGCAACTATGCTCAATTTCTGGATTTTTCTCAAAAGCCTATACTAAATCTTTCATAGCATTTCCACATCTCAGAAAGAGTTCAAACCCATGAAACATGTTGTAGACTCAAGAGGTATTGTGTCTGACAAGACATCAGTATCAATAGAAGCTTCAAGGAAGTTGCTGTCATCACTCAATGAGGTGAATATTGGATCAATAGCAATTTCATGTTCAGTACACTGTTTATCTTCTATTTGGCCCTCTTCAGGTGATTTGGGAATGTCATAGTTTACAAAATTGTAAAGCAAACCTTCTTTATTTATTTTTTAATGTTTATTTCCATTAAATGTAAAATAATTTGCAGAATTAGAGGTATCTGCAGGAAACTCCTGTAGAGCTTTTGAGCAACCAGCTTTGCAAGACTCTCATATAGAGGCATCAGGTATTATAAACACAGCTTCATTCCATGAGTTTCAGATCAATTCCTTATTAAGACCTCTAGATTTTGCAGTAGAGGCTGCTAGAAAGTTGCTCAGTAATTTGTGGACATTGTCTGTTTCCTTCTCTTTTAACAGAGACTTAGACCTGCAAACTGCTTCACAATTTGTGATTTTGTTCTTGCAAGTAACCATATAAAAATGCAGAAGTTAATCACTATTGGCACATAGACTTATCTTGCTTAACTGGAACAATCCCAACCCACCTCTTTTAAGTCAATGACTGTTATTTCCATCCATCCATTTTCCAACCCGCTGAATCCGAACACAGGGTCACGGGGGTCTGCTGGAGCCAATCCCAGCCAACACAGGGCACAAGGCAGGGAACCAATCCTGGGCAGGGTGCCAACCCACCGCAGGACACACACAAACACACCCACACACCAAGCACACACTAGGGCCAATTTAGAATCGCCAATCCACCTAACCTAATCTTTGGACTGTGGGAGGTAACCGGAGCGCCCAGAGAAAACCCACGCAGACACGGGGAGAACATGCAAACTCCATGCAGGGAGGACCCGGGAAGCGAACCCAGGTCCCCAGGTCTCCCAACTGCGAGGCAGCAGTGCTACCCACTGCGCCACCGTGCCGCCCATGACTGTTATTTGAAATTGTAAAAAATCTAATTCTCACTTAGAGGATGTGTACAAAACTTTTTCAAAACTTGGCAGGATCTAGTCAATAACATTTTAGAATTTTCAATTGAGAAAGTGGATTCTCTTCCCTTTTTTTATTGTGTTTATTTTTAATTCTTTTATTTGTTTACATATTTTTACTATTATGAAAGTTTTACTCTGCTGGCCTAGCTCTTTTTCACATGGGTGGGGGTTGATTTGTTTTAAAACTAGTTTTGTTAAACTTGACTTGTTTGTATGGAATGTTATTTGATTTTAATACAATCAATAAAATGTTAAAAAAATGCAGCAGTGAGAGTTTTGTTTGGTCTAATAATTCTCCAAATGTGTCTTCCTTCATTTGAGACTTACTCTCGAAGTTGGTAATATCAAAATCAAATTCCTCAACAGATTCATGTGACAATTTACCATTAGGAGACATACTTAGAATGTTTTCTTTTTAAAGACAGGTGATTTTCTTGTTCCTCCACCACTTTATCTACGTGCAGCTTTAAGATCACTTGTTTTATTTTCTTTCTGAATTTCAGTTTTTAAGGCAAACTTTTTAGCATTGCTATTTCCATACCAACCCATATGTTTAGTTGGTATTTTACCCTCTTCATCTGAACAAGGCTCAAGTCTTTTTAACACAAGTTTCTTGCGTAAATTCTGTAGCAGCTTTTCTTCTCTAGTCAAGTCAAGTCAAGTCAAGTCAACTTTATTTATAAAGCACTTTACATACAACAGCCGCTGACCAAAGTGATGAACATAGGCTAAAAAAACTTTTAAACAAAAACAAAATAATAAATAAGTAAATAAAATACAATAAATAAAACTAATTAAAACATAATAAAAACAACTAAACAGAGTTAACAGAGTAAAATCAACTGCTCACACAGGATCAAACGCCAAACCAAAAAGGTAAGTCTTAAGAGCAGACTTAAAAATGGGCAGTGAGGAGGCCTGTCTAATGTGGATCGGCAGTGAATTCCAGAGCCTTGGAGCCACAACGGAAAAAGCCCTATCCCCCCTGAGCTTTCGCTGAGTCCTAGTCCTCTAGACATTTCATGTGGCTGAAATGTTTGCCTCTTGCAGAAGTCTATCCTGCTATCCTGATCACCATACAGTGGGAAATAAGTGGATACACCCTTGTCATACATGAGCAATAATCCATTCTGATTGATCTGTATTAAAATATAACAGAAATAAATGAAGTGTATTAATGAACAAATTATAACAATGATTGCTCAGGTGAAAAAAAATGTATAGTGAAGTGTACTAAATGCTAGTGTGCTAAAACTGGAACAACTAATTTTGTGTTAAATGTGTTTAAACTGTACACAAATTGTACAAGATATCAACTTTATTTGTGTTAAATATACTTGAACGTACTAAAGTGGGAAAATTTTAAGTATAATTAAATTGTATTGCTTTATATGTACTTTTAAAAAATCTATGCAACTTAAAATTGATTAAAAATGTACTTTTTAATTTTTTACAAGTGTACTGTTTTTACAATTTAATAATAAATGTATTTGAAGTAGTTGAAAAATACCATACATTTAAATGTACTTAACCATCCATCCATTTTCCAACCTGCTGAATCCTAGCTACAGGGTCACGTGGGTCTGCTGGAGCCAATCCCAGCCAACACAGGGCGCAAGGCAGGAACCAATCCCAGGTAGGGAGCCAACCCACCGCAGGACACACACACGCACACCCACACACCAAGCACACACTAGGGACAATTTAGAATCACCAATCCACCTAACCTGCATGTCTTTGGACTGTGGGAGGAAACCGGAGCACCCAGAAGAAACCCACGCAGACACGGGGAGAACATGCAAACTCCACGCAGGGAGGACCCGGGAAGCGAATACTGTAAGTGTATTTAACTTTGCACAATAGTACATTATAATAGAAGTTTAATTCTGCATTATCATAAGTTATATACTTACAATATCTTTTTTCTATTACATGACCACTATAATTACATCTTTAGTAAGTAATAAATGTATTTGAAATAGTTCAAAAATACATTTATAATGTTATAATTAGTACATTTTTAAAAAAACTTTGGCTGTGTCTTAAAAATATAGTTACAATTACACTTTTATTGTATTGATGCAATTATTTTTATATCATTAATACACTAACAATTTCAAAATGGTAAAATATATTACATGATGAAATTAGCACATATGAAAAAATGCAAAAATTTAATTGAATGAAAGTTAACTTTAATAATAATTACTACATTTATTTATAATAAATTAAGAGCACTTAGCTTCAACCCTAAAACACAAAAATGTACAACAGCATAAATTTAATCAAAAGTCAAATTAAGCTACATGTCTAACCATTTTCTTGAAAAATGCTAATTTATAAAGAAAGTTCAACCAAACTAAAATCCATCTCAAATAAAAATGTCTCTTCTTTCTAGAAAGCTGTTCATTGTTGCATTTCCGTCTTATGTCGACTTGTACATCAGAGGCAAATAAACTGGAAATTTCAACCAAAACTGCATCTGGGAAAACATACGATATTAATAAGTATTCTTTTGTTTGTGTTTTTTAAACTTGAACAATTTTTAAACTGGGTTCAATAAGTTAAACAGCAGGTGTTCTGCAGGATATTAAGAAGTAAATGGAATGTAGGTTGGAACGGATATATATAGTTTGTATTTAGTGTTAGTTGGTCATATATATATCTTCTTCAGTACACTACAACATCTTAAACAAAAATGTACTATAGTACTGATGAGGGAGATAAACTTGTATGCATTTGAGTACACATTATTTTAAAATCTTTTTGAAACAGTTTAAAAAGAAAAAAGGTCATGATTAAAGGTTAACACAGTATTCAATCAATGTTTAACATTAACACAAATATTTGACAACACCATAATCCAGTTCAAACTGGAAATAATAGACAGAGCTGCAGGACGTTTTAATGCAAGTGACAAAGTTGTGTGTTGGTTGATTATTACAAACTATTGAGTTTAATTAGAATTTTTAAGACAACAAACACTATCTAAATACTGGATATTACAATCAATAATGTAATCTTTATAGCTGGAACATATGACTGAAAATGAAATATGAATACCTGTGAAAGCTTGCACCCTTCTACACATCAAACTGTCTTTTTAGAGGGGCTCCTTTTGAGGATTTCCCTGTTAGGGATGATTCCATCAAAGTTTCCCTGGAAAAAAACTACAACAAATAGCTCCTGTGTAAAGATACTCATTCTGGACCTGTTAAGCCTCTGATAGGCCCTCTTTGAAACCATTATTTTTGTATTGATCAAAGACTTCTGTATAAGAAGAGACAAAAAAGAGAAAAAACTCTTTAGTAGACGCATTTATAAATGCATACTTTCTGACATAAAACATCAGACATGAAGATATTATCTAAAGAACACATTTACTGATAGTATAACCAAAATTAAGTCATTTGCAAATACTTTAAACCTTTTAAGCATTAAATTGATTTACTGAGTAGTGTTGGCACAATACCAAATTGTCATACTTTGGTACAATATCAAGAAAGGTATTAAATTTCAAACAAACAGACTTCTTTTGTAATTATTGTGCAGTGGTAACCAACAAGTCTAATTTGTCAGAGCAAACCAGAAGTGCAGATTATAGAATCAATAAAATGAAAAGTTATTATTTAAAGACATTTATGTATGATGGAAGCAATACTTTTTATGACCCTTCTGAACAATTCCAAATTGTTAATCATAACTTGTAGCATACCATTTCTACATCTCTGTCTGCCATAGAAGAAGTAGTTGATGCTCCAGAGTTTAAGAGCACAGATGATGAAGTGCCCTTTTCCAAACTCATCATGTCACAATGCACCTCAATGCACAAATCTGACCAGCTCAGGTAGTTCTAATTTATGATGCAGTTCAAGAGAATATGTTACTGTAATAACAACATCACATTATAAATGGATAATTGCAGTTGTTTATGTGCTCTACATAAAAAAAAAAAAAAAAACTGTAGTCCACATTGTACACCTACCTTTAAGACATGTTGATGGTGTAAGAGTCCATTAGAAGCTCACCAACATTATCTTCAGCCAGTTGTCCTCAGGAGTGTTTACATGCCCTCAATGACTGATCATCATGATGACTAGAAAGAACAGGAACATGCATTTCGCCAAGCATCAACAGTTGATCAGTTACTTAAAATTATACAATTTTGTAATGAACTTTTTTTTATCTTTTATTGAATTTATTAAAAGCATGTAACATTCCATACAATCAAGTCAAACTTAACTAAACTAAAATCAATTCAACCCCCACCCATGAGAAAGAAAGGAAGGCCAACAGCCAGGGTAAAACTTTGAGAGTAGTAAAGAGTAAAGTCCTTCGACCCTATATGAATGTTTATTCTAAAATGTTATTGATTTGATCCTGCGAGGTTTAAAAAAAGTGAGAATTTGATTTTTTTTCCAATTTCAAATAGTATATAACATCAGTTACCCACTGGGCTGGGATTGTTCCAGTTGAGCAAGATAAGTCTACATGTTAATAGTGAAGTAAAGGCAAATAAGTAGTCCCATTCAACCATATAAAATGCCTTTTCTGCATCCAAAAATAATAAGATCTTTGCAGTGTTAGACTTTATGGGTGAATATACTACATTAAATAGGCGTCGAAGATTGGAAGCCAAGTGACTACCTTTAATAAATCTGTTTTGGTTTTGTTGTACTACTGAAGGGAGCACCTTCTCAATCCATCTAGCTAGAACTTTTTAGAGTATCTTAACATCATTATTCAGAAGTGAGACTGGTCTGTATGATGCACATTGTATTTAAGACCTTCTTTTTCTTATGAAAAACTGTAATTTATGCTTGGTGAAAAGTTTGAGGTGGAATTGAATTGTTTCTGGTTTCTATAAATGTTGCTAATAAAAGGGGAGCTAACTTAATTGAATTTTTTTTATAAAATTCAGCAATGTTACCATCAGAGTTGAACAGTTCTGATAGTGTCAGAGGTTTATCCAATTCCTCTGCACTGAGAGTATCTAGCTGTGTTATCCGTAATGTATCAAAAAATGCATTTGATTGTGTCTTGTACTCTTTAAATGGAGTAGAATATAAGGACTTATAGTAGTATATTTTTATGGTCAATAATTTTATCTCTGCCTGTGTTGGTGATTACTGATATTGCATTGTGAACTTCTTGTTTGTGGATTTGTTGAGCTAAGACCTTATTAGCGTTCTTTCCACGTTCATAGTAGTGATGTCACGATTTAAAAATGAGTTGTTCTGACTCTTTTGTTGTCAAAAGGTTGAGTTCTATTTGCAAAGCCTGTCTTTGTCTAAAAAGTGCCTCATTTGGATATCTGGCATGTTCTTGATCTATTCTGGTAATTCCACTGATTAACTCTCAGGCCTTCTTGGTTACAGGTTTTTTTTTTTGTCAGAGAGATATGTGATAAACTGCCCTCTTAAAAACGCCTTCAGAGTTTCCCAGAGTATTCCTGCAGAAACATTTGAGGATGCATTTGTCTCAATTTGCTTAGATAAAATTCTGTACAGTTCTCATCCGCTAATGACAGGGGGTTAAGATGCCAGCTGCGGGATGAGTATGTGGGGCATAGTTATTTAAGCTCCATGATCAGAGGGGCATGGTCAAAGGTGACAAAAGTGTTGTACTTGCAAGATTTGATCATGAGCAAGAAATTGTTACCTATAAAGAAATAATTGATTCTTGAGTAGCAATGATGTACTGATGACAAGAAGGCAAATGCTCTTAAGTATGGATTTAGAAATCTCCTTGGGTCTGATAAGTTATGATCAATTAAAAATTGTGTTATTATTTTTGCAATATTAGATGTTACCACCCCTGTAGTTGAAGACCTATCAAGGTCTGAATTTAAAACACAATTAAACTCTCCGGCCATTATAATTTTATGAGTGATCAAGTTAGGAATGGATGCAAATGCATTTTGAATGAAGTCTCTATCATTCACATTGGGTGGGTGGATATTTATCAAAATCACTTTACAATTAAATAAATTACCCATCACCATCATATATCGCCCTTCAGGATCAGATACTACATCTAATAACACAAATTAAATTGTTCTATGAATTAAGATTTCCACACCCCTAGTTTTTTTTGTATTGCTGAAATGGAATATTGCAACCAAAACTGATCCTTGCTGATTAAGTGAGTCTCCTATAAAAATACTATCTTGGCATTTAGACCTTGTTAGGTGAGAGAATACTTTCTTCCTCTTTAATTCTCAACTGAGACCTTTGACATTCCAGCTCACAAAGTTCACTATTTGTCCATAGAGAGCTTGCTTCTGAACTTTTGTCATTTTATAGTCTTAATTTTAAGGTAGTACATTATTACATATGATAGCTTTAACTGTCATTTCCAATATTGCCAGGAGTTATGGCTATGAAGCCTATTGTTGTGTTGGCACTTACAATTTTGGGGATAAAAAGGACAGATGCAGAAATAGCTTGCTCTCTTTTTCTCCACCCCCAGACTCTTCACCCCCCTCCTCCATTTTGCCTCCCTAAGTGAGACTGGACCATACTTCACGAATTTCCAGTCCTCTGACATGCCTAGAAATAGAGCACATCCAGAACAAAACAAGCCCGAAAGCAGCAGTGTAGAAGGAATAAAGTAGAAATATCTATTGGCAATACAGACAAAATACTATAAACGTAGAATATATTCTTGAATAGGCCTGAAAGAATAAATCCAGAGTATTCAGTTAAACAGTATCCATGGAGAAGCAGATAACGTATTATAGTACAATCCTAATTCAATACACCAAGAGTGTGATTTTAAACAGTTCTGTTTGGGAGGAGAGAAAAAAATGTATACATATATATATATATATAACAAGGTCCTTAACCTCCAATCACTCTAGAGGCACTGTACAAAAATATTTCACTATGACCCCAAGCTTACTTTCCCTCTCTGTGCATCTCTGGAGAATATTCTGGGTTATGCAAAAAATGACAAATTCCTAATGTAAGAAATTGTATATTTTTATTGAACCCAGTCCCTTTATCCCAGTACAATCAATCCAAAAACCCCACATTAAAAACACCCAATCAAATAACCCGGCTGAACGATACTGCAATGTGTTTTGCTGTAGTCCAGTCCACAATTAAGATGGGTATTTTATTTTTTGTTTTTTTGTTTTTTTAAACATCATTTAGTATTTTGGCTGTTGTATGTTGTTTAATATTGAATGTTAACCATTTGATCTTTTTTGCACATTCAGCTGGTGTTTCCTTGGTGGCCACATGGCCATGAGCATCTGCTTAGTTTGCTAATGTCTATGGTTAGCACATTGTTAGGATTTGTTCAAGCCATAGTTTGTAAAAAGGAAAGTGACATTAAATACAAAACTACTGTCCATGCCAAAGGTGAAACATAAGCTGGTAAATGCAGAAAAAATGTGCATGTTTTTATTTGGTCATAATATATCTACTGTAGTTATTGGCTTAGTTTGTTGTAAATAACAAAAAGATACTCATTCCTCAGAAATGCGGGTTGTTTCATTTTGAAAAGCAGTGTATGTGTATTGGAATCATAAAAAACTCATCAATCACAATATCCTTAATGTGAAGACTGTGGAAGCATGTTTTTACATTTATTCCCATCCAGTTGAGTTATTTGACCACTGAATTGGTCAAAGTTTGCCTTACAATTCTTCACACCATGTCTCTCACATCAATGCTTCCTTGAATCCCAAGCAAAGTATTCTGTAAAAAGTTTCCATAAAGAAGAAATCACTGTAGTTCATAATTCCCTAAGATGCACGTTGCAATAGAAATATGCACAAAAATCTGAAAAAGCAACAAAGACTGAAAATTTACTTAAAGTACAAGCATCTGTGGTATATTGTCAGCCTGCCATGAGGCCAATTGATGCCCCATAACTACCTACATGTTGTGATGTCCAATACTGTCTGACCACAGATCATATTTCTAAAAGGCTGTGATGTCTGGTTATGGTCACTTCATTAAATTTGCAGCAAACATGCACAGATAGGACTTTTCAGTCCTTTAAAAATTTTATGTTGAAGACTATTAGATGCTTTTTGACTTAAACATTTAAAAATTAAAATGTGTTTTTTTCAACCACTGTAACTGACAAAAATAAGTTTAGCCTACTGGGTAAAGAAGAACTTTTGTTTCATTGTGCCTTCAATTTTGACTACACATCACAGTTTGTACATATCTGATAAGGGTTATTTGGACATATACAGTAAGCCTATACAAATTGAAGTCTGTCATTGTCCTTTCTGGACATATTTTCAATTGATATTAAAAAGACTTTTTTTTAATGTTTATTACTATTAATTTTTTTTAATCTATAGAAACCACTAGCTCAATTTCAAGTTGTGGCAGGGATGTGAGGTATTGTAGTGGAACAATGACTTTTTCTAACACTGGATCTGAACCACTGTCACTAAAGCATTTCTCATGAAAGTATTGTACTGTTTTTAAAATTATTTTAACTTGCTCCATCTTCTGCTTAACAAGAATTTTTTGAAGCATAGCTGAAACAATATAAAAACACCACAACATTAATGTCAAAAAAATAAGATCATAAAATAAAGATTGTTAGAGAAGAGGATAAAAAACCAATGAAAAGTGGAAAAATAAAAAAGAAGAAAAGAGAGTGTGAGATCAATTTAGCTGTAGGTATGAACAAACTTTACATGGTAAAGAAAAGACATTAAAAACAATACGTCCTGTGAGCAACATTATGTACACACACAAGGTTGCACCAATCCAGAATTCTTTTAAAACGTTTAAGGTAATTTTTTTTTCTTCATACTACTGCCTGGTCATCAGGGTTTTACTTAAAGTTACAAACATGGAGGTAGTTATATTAAAGAGAAATGTATATAAATACGTATGGCCATAAATGTCTTGATTTGGTCCAACATTTTGTCATGAGATAGACCAGTTTCTAAACTCAGTATTTGGCGTTTGCACACACTCTGGGGTTTGGTGCCTTTACACTGTCTTTCTGGTGTACACCCTCCATTTTCAATGGACCTACATTCTGCATGCAGTTGACTATTGTCAAGTTGATGTGTCCTGTGCATTGATGTTGCATTTCATCTGAGTTCTCCATGGTCAACAGGCAGCTCAGTGGTTGTTCTTCTTCTTTCGGCTGCTGCTGTTAGGGGTTGCCACAGCAGATAATCTTTTTCCACATCTTCCTGTCTTCTGCATCTTGCTCTGTCACAATCATTACCTGCATGTCCCCTCTCATCATATCCATAAATCTTCTCTTAGGCATTCCTCTTTTCTTCTTGCCTGGCAGCTCTATCTTTAACATCCTTTTCCCAATATACCCAGCATCTCTCCTCTGCACATGTCAAAACCAACACAATCTCACCTCTCTGACTTTGTCTCCCATCCATCCAACCTGAGCCGAGCCTCTTCAGTAGTCATTTCTAATCCTGTCCATCCTTGTCACACCCAATGCAAATCTTAGCATTTTTAACTCTGCCACCTCCAGCTCGGTCTCCTGCTTTCTGGTCAGTGCCACCGTCTCCAACCCATATAACAAAGCTGGTCTCACTACCATCCTGTAGATCTTCCCTTTCACTTTTGCTGACAACCATCTGTCACAAATTACTCCTGACACTGTTCTCCACCCATTCCACCCTGCCTACACTCTCTTTTTCACCTCTCTTCCACAATCCCCATTATTCTGTACTGTTGATCCCAAGTGTTTAAACTCATCCACCTTCACAAATCTACTCTCTGCATCCTCACCATTCCACTGGCCTCCCTCTCATTTACACACATGTATTCTGTCTTGTTCTTACTGACCTTCATTCCTCTCCTCTCTAGAGCATATCTCCACCTCTCCAGGGTTTCCGCAACCTGCTTCCTACTCTCGCTACAGATCACAATATCATCAGCAAATGTCATAGTCCAAGGGTTGCAAATAAAGAAGGGTTGCGAGCCGATCCCTGATGTAATCCTACCTCCATGTTGAATTCACACGTCACTCCTACCGCAGACCTTACCACAGTCACATTTCCCTCGTACATATCCTGTACAACTCTTACATACTTCTCTGCCACTCCCGACTTCCTCATACAATACCACAACTCCTCTTGAGGCACCCTGTCAAATGCTTTCTCCAGGTCTACAAAGACACAATGCAACTGCTTCTAACATTCTCTATACTTCTCCATCAACACCCTCAGAGCAAACATTGCATCTGTTATACTCTTCCTTGGCATGAAACCATACTGCTGCTCACTAATCATCACCTCCCTTCTTAACCTAGCTTCCACTACTCTTTCCCATAACTTCATGCTGTTGATCATCAATTTTATCCCCCTGTTAGTTACTACAGCTCTGCACATCCCCTTATTCTTAAAAATTGGTACCAGTACATTTCTTCTTCACTCCTTAGGCATCCTCTCACTTTCCAAGATTCCATTAAACAATCTGGATAAAAACTCCACTGCCATCTTTCCTAAACGCCTCCATGCTTCCACAGGTATGTCATCTGGACAAACGGCCTTTGCATTCTTCATCCTCTTCATAGCTGTCCTTACTTCCTTAAGTGCTAATCCATTGCACTTTCTGATTCACTATCTCCACATCATCCAACCTCCATTCTCTCTCATTCTCTTCATTCATCAACCTCTCGAAGTACTCTTTTCATCTTCTCAACACACCCTCCTCGCTTGTGAGTATGTTTCCATCTTTATCCTTTATGTCTCTAACCTGCTGCACATCATTCCCACCTTGGTCCTGATCGAACGCTCCATAAGGAATGCTCTTACTATAAAGGTGTATGAAGGCGTGAGATACAAAAAACACAAATCAGTGCAAATGTCACTTTGGAATAGTTCAGGTATTACCGCGTGGTCACATAGGCACAATAGAGAAAGAGTATATATTTATATATATTGTCTGTGTGTCTGTCTGTGTCTGGGCTTTTTCTACAATCTTAACATATTTAAAATAAAGTGTGTTTAAAATGTTATCTTATACAAAATATATAGCACACTATATTTGTGAACAAGTATGCTTAAGTACACTAGAGTGAATTTACATATATAATATATAATTTTTCATTATACAAAAAAATACACCAAACGATACTTTCAAACAAATATATTTAAGTTCAGGTATGCTAAAATATTCTTTTTTTAAATATATACTTTAGCATATGCTTTTGCTTTTTTTTTCTAATTTAGGGGCATTTCCTATAGTTGTTTGCTCTACAAAAAGTCAAGGAAGCAGTCACACATTATGTCTTGTGAGGCTATTCTTAACCAGAGACTGAAAATACAAAAAATAAAAATATATACAGTATTAATAATTTTTATACTTGATCAGTAATGATTTTAATCTTTGGATAATATCTTCTATAACACATACTTGTAATTATTTTAGTTGGTATCAATTTTAGGGTTTGTCATTGCCAAGGATGCATTTTATGTATGTAATTGAAAGTACTATATTGCATAATTAAATAAATTGAAAAATACACATTTACAAAACATGTTCTACATCAAAACTAAGAATTCAAGAAGTTGTCCGGTGACAAAGACATAACAGTGCAGAGACATGCACAGACATAGTGCATAAAAGGGTGGACAGTAGCATAATCTGATGAATGACAGAATTATGATATGTTTTAAATATACGTGAAAGACCACAGTAGATCTATGAAAATAATGACTGTTGATAGCTAACTTATTTAACCATTTTAAACTCCTGACAGAATTGCAGCTTTATTATAATTTTTCTCTGTCAGCTTTTGCTTTTAGGATTTTACTTGAGTACTTACTGTTTTATGATGCACTCACACTTGTAATGCATCTATTTTCTGAAACAAAAGCACAGTGTAATTATAAAGTGGATATGTAAATGTTTCATAACTAGAAAGACAGACAAAATAATTTACTGTTTCCTTTTTGTATTTAATAAAAACTAAAATAAAAATTACAACGTGAGTGTCAGTAGGCTATGCACCCTAGGAACCAAGTTACCCGAACTATTGTATAATATTTCAGTAATTATGTATTGCTCTGATGCTGATTTTTCTTATCATAAAATAGGTCAATACAATAGCAAAAGACAAGACAAATTCATAATTAATTGTAGAATTATGGTACAGTGGAACCTTGGTTTGCGAGCATAATTCGTTCCGGAAACGTGCTCGCAGTCCAAAGTACTCATTTATCAAAGTGAATTTCCCCATAAGAAATAATGAAAACTCAGATGATTTGTTCCACAACCCAAATCTATTCATATAAAAATGAGTAATAGAAAATATAAAGTAAAAATACATAAAACAAATTAACCTGCACTTTACCTTTGAAAAGAATCATGGCTGGTGTGAGTGAGTTTCTAAACTCTTGTGGGATTCCACCCAACGGGACAACACGCAGAAGAGCATCCCAAAGCAATCGCAGTCTCCCAGCGCTGTAGCAGTTCGCCGTAAAAGCGAATCTGAAAAGATCGCGGACATGCTATAAGCACCTGCCGTCGATGGGTGATACAAGGAATAAGAAACATTATAAATGCGCAGGGCACCGTACTACTTGGCCACGACCCTGCCTGACAGCTGTGTCTGTGTATAGGAGAGTGGCAGATCCCGCTACAATAAATAACCACACTGTTGCTGTTTCAAGCTGAATAAAGCTGGTGTTGCTAAAGTACTGAGACTCAACTTAGTGTTTTGGGGTGCAAGACAGGGACTCGCATGTCACTGCACACACGCACGCACACACACACAGTTACAATGCTGTAGTAAAACAGTATACAGTAATCCCTCGCTATATCGCGTTTCGCCTTTCGCGGCTTCACTCCATCGCGGATTTTATATGTAAGCATATTTAAATATATATCGCGGATTTTTGGCTGCTTCGCGGGTTTCTGCGGACAATGGGTCTTTTAATTTCTGGTACATGCTTCCTCAGTTGGTTTGCCCAGTTGATTTCATACAAGGGACACTATTAGCAGATGGCTGAGAAGCTACCCAGCTTACATTTCTCTTTCTCTTGCGCTGACTTTCTCTGATCCTGACGTAGGGGGATTGAGCAGAGGGGCTGTTCGCACACCTAGACGATACGGACGCTAGTCTAAAAATGCTGAAAGATTATCTTCACGTTGCTATCTTTTGTGCAGCTGCTTCCTGAAACGACATGCTGCACCGTGCTTCGCATACTTAAAAGCTCGAAGGGCACGTATTGATTTTTGCTTGCTTGTTTTTCTCTGTTTCTCTCTCTCTTTCTGTGCTCTTGACGGAGGGGGTGTGAGCTGCCGCCTTCAACAGCTTTGTGCCGCGGTGCTTCGCATACTTAAAAGCCAAACAGCCCTATTGATTTTCCTCTGCCTTTATGACAGTCTCTGCTCCTGACTCCTTTGAAGAGGAAGATATGTTTGCATTCTTTTAATTGTGAGACGGAACTATTATCTCTGTCTTGTCATGGAGCACAGTTTAAACTTTTGAAAAAGAGACAAATGTTTGTTTGCAGTGTTTGAATAACGTTCCTGTCTCTCTACAACCTCCTTCTTTTTCAAAGAAGTATCGGGTGTGCTTATTGATAATGTTCTTGACATAGTAAATTCGTCATTAGATACGGGGGTCTTCCCAGACTGTCTTAAGACTGCGGTAGTTAAACCCCTACTTAAGAAAAATAATCTCGACCCCTCTTCTCTTGAAAATTATAGACCCATCTCTAACCTGCCTTTCTTAAGTAAAATTCTAGAGAAGGCAGCCATTATGCAGTTAAATGAGCACCTCAATAAACATGCTATTCTTGATAAATTTCAGTCAGGTTTTAGAACAAATCACAGCACAGAAACTGCACTCGTTAAAGTAGTAAATGACTTGCGGGTAAATGCAGACAGAGGCCATTTATCTGTTCTCATCCTCTTAGATTTGAGTGCCGCATTTGACACTATTGATCATAATATTCTTAAGAATCGCCTTAGTCAATGGGTGGGCCTCTCTGGCAGTGTCTTAAACTGGTTTGAATCCTACCTGGCAGGGAGAAAATTCTTTGTTAGTTGTGGTAATTATAACTCAAAGACACATGATATTCTATATGGTGTTCCACAAGGCTCTATCCTGGGTCCGCTGCTCTTCTCAATCTACATGCTTCCATTAGGTCAGATTATCTCGGGACATAACGTGAGCTACCACAGCTATGCTGATGACACACAGCTGTATGTATCAATAGCACCTGATGACCCTAAATCTCTTGATTCGCTAACACAATGTCTAACCTGTATCTCAGAATGGATGAATAGTAACTTTCTCAAATTAAATAAAGAAAAAACCGAAATCTTAGTGATTGGCAATAATGGATACAGTGAGGCTATTAGAAATAAACTGGATGCATTAGGATTAAAAGTCAAATCGGAGGTAAAAAGCTTAGGGGTAACCGTTGATTGTAATCTGAATTTTAAATCGCATATTAATAAAATCACTAGGACAGCATTTTTTCACCTAAGGAACATAGCAAAAGTTAGACCTCTTATATCATCGAAAGATGCAGAGAAATTAGTTCATGCGTTTGTCTTTAGTCGACTAGATTACTGTAATGCACTCCTCTCAGGACTACCCAAAAAAGACATCAATCGTTTGCAGTTAGTGCAGAATGCAGCTGCTAGAATCCTTACCAGGAAAAGAAAATCCGAACACATTTCTCCAGTTTTGATGTCACTACACTGGTTACCTGTGTCATTCAGAATTGACTTTAAAATTCTGCTTATGGTTTTTAAAGCTTTAAATAATCTCGCCCCGTCTTATATATCGGAATGTCTGACACCTTATATTCCAAATCGCAACCTCAGATCCTCAACTGAGTGTCTCCTTAGAATTCCAAGAGCAAAACTTAAAAGAAGTGGTGAGGCGGCCTTCTGCTGTTATGCACCTAAAATCTGGAATAGCCTGCCAGTAGGAATTCGCCAGGCTAATACAGTGGAGCACTTTAAAAAACTACTGAAAACACATTACTTTAACATGGCCTTCTCATAACTTCACTGTAATTTAATCCTGACACTCTGTATATCCAATTCATTATAATAACCATTCAAAATCTGTACTAACCCCTACTCTCTCTTCTGTTTCCTTTTCCGGTGTCCTATTGATGGTGGCTTGTGCCACCACCATCTACCCAAAGCACCATGATGTTCCAACAATGATGGATGGATTAAAAGCCAGAAGTCTGTATAACCATCAGCATCAAGTGACTCCGTGAGAACCCTAACTACAAAGAGGACTATTTCATTTATGTTAGGTAGAATGCCCAAAGGGGACTGGGCGGTCTCGTGGCCTGGAACCCCTACAGATTTTATTTTTTTCTCCAGCCTTCTGGAGTTTTTTTTTGTTTTTTCTGTCCACTCTGGCCATCGGACCTTACTCCTTCTTATGTTAACTAAGGTTGTCTTATTTTAATTTCTTATTTGTCTTTTATTCTTCTTTTCTTCATTATGTAAAGCACTTTGAGCTACTTTTTGTATGAAAATGTGCTATATAAATAAATGTTGTTGTTGTTGTTGTCCTGTGTTTCTGCGCAAATCTGTGACCCAAGCATGACAATATAAAAATAACCATATAAACATATGGTTTCTACTTCGCGGATTTTCTTATTTCGCGGGTGGCTCTGGAACGCAACCCCCGCAATGGAGGAGGGATTACTGTACGCTCATACGGATGTTGACTATATGAGTGAGGCATGCTGACTCAGACGGAGAATAGGAGACAATTGCCCACAATCCTGCAGCGAGAGAGAGAGAGAGAGAGAAGAACCATCATCTCAGTTGTGATCACATAACGCTCAGCAGACAAATCGTATACATACTACTTGTATTGCAAGACCTTGCTCGTTTATCAAGTCAAAATTTATTACAAATTTTAGCTCGTCTTGCAAAACACTCGTTAAACAAGTTACTCGCAAACCGAGGTTCCACTGTATTTAAATATTTCTCTAGAATGCCTCTTTCTCTTGCATGATTTGACTAAAAAACCAATCAGCAAGCACATTGTCATCTCATAACAAGCTTAAGTTTTGACTCTGGTATTTTTCCATCCAGCCATTTTAGCTCTAGACCATTCCTCAAGAAATTATGATACACAGAAACACGCATGCACACACTCCCATCATTGAGGTGTCAGGGGACTGTAAAACATCAAAATCTTTTGAAAAATCAGAGAACAAAATTTTTGATGAATCTAAAGCTTTTGCTCCTCCCATTTAGACCACATGTTATGGTGGGGGAGAGCGCAAAGCAAAAATATAAAGCTTCATTGGATATCCTAGAACTATACACGATTTTTGCATAGAATGTTTTGAGTAATTTCAAACTTACATAGCTTGTCACAGCAAAAACTGTAATTGTGTTTATTTAATAGCCATTTTCTTACAATATTTGCATGCAATTAAAATTTGTAATCAATTTGACCCTATACCTCCCAACTGAAGGACTGTAGAAGTGAAAGAAACTGCTATACAGTAATCCCTTGCTATATCGCGCTTCGACTTTCGCGGCTTCAGTCTATCGCGGATTTTATATGTAAGCATATTTAAATATATATCGCAGATTTTTCGCTGGTTCGTGGGTTTCAGTGGACAGTGGGTTTTTTAATTTCTGGTACATGCTTCCTCAGTTGGTTTGCCCAGTTGATTTTATACAAGGGACCCTATTGGCAGATGGCTGAGAAGCTACCCAATCAGAGCACGTATTATGTATTAAATAAAACTCAAATATATTGTGAGCAGGGGGGCTGTTCGCACCCCTAGAGGATACAGACGCTCCTCAAAAAATGCTGAAAGACTACCTTCACATTGCTCCCTTCCTTGCTGGGCTTACTTGCGGCTGCTTTGTCAAGCGATATGCTTCTCGCATGGTGCTTTGCATACTTAAAAGCTCAATCAGCACCTATTGATTTTTGATTGTTTGCTTTTCTCTCTCTCTCTGACATTCTCTGCTCCTGACGCGCACTCCTTTGAAGAGGAAGATATATTTGCATTCTTTTAATTGTGAGACGGAACTGTCATCTCTGTCTTGTCATGGAGCACGTTTAAACTTTTGAAAAAGAGACAAATGTTTGTTTGCAGTGTTTGAATAAAGTTCCTGTCTCTCTACAACCTCCTGTGTTTCTGTGCAAATCTGTGACCCAAGCATGGCAATATAAAAATAAACATATAAAAATGGTTTTTACTTTGCGGATTTTCACCTTTCGTGGGGGGTTCTGGAACGCAACCCCCGCGATGGATGAGGGATCACTGTAATAGGTTAAAGCATATGTGTCTTAAAAGAGGAAATAAAGGAATAGCGATCTTTACATTAAATTTGTTTGTCAATTTTGGTTAGGTAATGAGAATGTTAAAGAAAGACTGCAGCAGCAACATAATCATATTACGTTTTTAGGTCTCACATAAAAAAGATGCTAGTTGTCAAATAAATCTTCATCAGGTTTAACAACTTACCTGACATCTAGTCATGCTACAGCCATCGAAAACTCACTGTGCCACCACCATTTCAAATTATCAGGGGTGCACTTGGCTTCACACTCTGGTATATTAAATGTATCCATCTGTCCATTTTTTAGGGCTTAGTCATTTAATACTTAAATATGGTATCGACCATCTTTTCAAACTAAAGCGGAGGCAAGGTATGCTCCAAAACGTGGTGAGGTAGACCGATTCGAACCGCGTGAGTGAGGAGGACCCCCCATCCCCTTGTGACCGCAGCCTTTGTCTTGGATTTGCACGAATAATTTGCTCCTGCAAGCGAACTATGATACTTAGCACTGTTACAGAAGTTGCAAAATCAACTGTAAAGTTCAAATTATAGAAAAAAACCTGATCTAAATCCATTAAGTAGTTCTCGTGTGAAAAGTGGACAGACAGACAGACTTTGAATTTTATATATTAAGAGATGTGTACCTCAGTGCTTGTGACACTGTTTTAACTGAGCTAAAGTCATCAATAAAAAGGGAACTTGTCGATATACTTGTACTGTATCTCTATCAACCTATATAATTACTGCAATACATGATTTAGGTTGAAAAAATGTTCTGAGTTCTAGATTGCCTGTGCCTTACTGATGCCTGTGCTCTGTACCTGCTCTCACACTTTTTGTCTCAGTCATTTCATGTCTTCAGTCTCCTACACTGCTTTGTTCTCAGACAACAGATATGCAAGTGGAGGAGACTCTGACAGTTGGCAATGTGCAGGCACTACTGCAAGCATTTCGCGGTGGCTTATTCTGCAAAATAACGCAATCATTATGACAAAATAACACAATACAAAATAATGCAATTCTTTTGCGAAGTAACACCATAATTATTTTTGTGTCAGGAATAAGCTTCCATAACTCTGTACCTTGAACAACGTTTAACTGTTTGAACTTGTTAAATTCTTATTTTAGGTTACCATTTTTTTAATCTTTGCCAGTTTAAAGACTCACAACTTGAAGTGATTTTGTTTTATTTTCTGTTTTGATGAAACTGACCCTGCCTGTCTGACTTTTCTTTCTGCATCTTCCTTTAACAAAGAAAGATTAAAAAGAAAAACATGATTCAGTTGATCTGGGGGCCTATGAAATTGTGAAATTCAAGATGATTGATATTGAGCTATCGAAAAGGATGGTAGAAGCCAAGAATTCTTACTTAAGGACAACATTTACGAGTTTAAACAAATGCTAAATTACACTGCAGCTTTAGAGAGTTTGAGGGATGGATTTTTTTTTAATTTTAAAAAGTAAAGGACATCTCTCACTCAAAAAAGTATAAACTTCCTTCAAATTAAAATAGTTAACGTAATGATTCACACTTAATATTTTCAATCTGTACCAATATATTTCTTTTTATCTAACTGAAGTCACATTTTTTAAGTTGATGCAAATCATTTAGAGTATCTATTGTTTATATACATAGATCTCATAGATGTTTAGATCTGACAGCGCCGTGCTGACGGTGTATGCACCCAAACTTTACACCCGCTATTACAGACTAAAATCAAAGATTTCTTCTTCACACAATATACACTTCTTGTCATTATTAGTATAACATGGAAAAAGTTTCTGCTTTAGGTATGTGTTCAGCATTTCTTGAATTTCTCACTTTTCCTTTCATTATACACTTACCCAGATCTTTCAGAACATGGAACACACATGAAATGCATGTATTCCAAATAACGATATACTATATTATTTACCCTATACAACTCCAGGCACATCACACGCAGATAAGGAGCCTTGGCTTGAGCTGGGAGAACTTTTCTTTTCTTTGCTATATCAATTTCTCTCTTTTGTGTGAACTTATTTTTTTGAAAATTTACTAAAGCTTTTAAAAATGAAGATATTTTATCTGTGGAATAATTTAAATGTGTCAAGCTATTGTCAGAATCCCAAGAAGCAAACTGTAGACACCACAATAACCCCCAATAAACAATAAATCAATAATCACAATACATTAAATCAATCCTCCTCTCCCAGCAGCTCCATCACTCTACCTCCCAGCTTGCTGGGTCTCACATAGTCCTTTATATAGTCCTTGACCCGAAAGTTCTCCTGTCCTTCAGTCCATGTGATTCAATAGCACTTCCGGGTCAGATGAAGACTTATATTTTTCTTCAGCCTGGAAGTACTTCTGTTCTTCCATCCCTGTGACTTGGGAGTACTTCCGGGCTATAGGCAAAATAAAAACCCTGCATCTCGCTGCAGCGTCACACGGTGGCACCCATGGTCCCCAGCAGGGTTGTGAATCCAAACTCCATCTCCCATGATGCCTTGCGGGAATCCGGGGCACCTCTATGCTGCAGGGAGGACTCCATCTAGCGGCCTGGATGTGTCAGCCAGGATAAGCTGCCGGCCGTCCATCACACCGTTAAATGGAACTTTTCTTTTCTTTGCTATATCAGTTCTTTTTTCTATTTTTGCGTGAACTGTTTTACCTTAAATTTTTACTAAAGCTTTTAAAAATGAAGATATTTTGTCTGTGGAATAATTTCAATGTGTCAAGCTATTGTCAGAATCCCATGAAGAAAGCTAAAGCTGCAGAACTTTGTTAATTTTGGGAAAATGCATCTACAGACCTTATAGATTCATACCCATTGGCGGACTAAAGAGTTAGAGGAATGCGTCTTGGGGTGTTAACACTAGAATTACCAGAGTCTACGAAAAAACTTGTAGATCGTAATTTTGGGTAAACACAGCTACAACTGTAAAGAGCACTTTGCTGCCTCCAGATATTTAAAAAAAAGAAAGTTTTGTAGCTATGATAATCAAAACTATGACACAATAGTGTATAGTTAACTGTAATAAAGACAAAGAGCAAAAAGTACCTGTTTTAGAGCCCTGAGGATGGCTCTGGTCCTTTCCCCAATGGATCCACCCTTGCTCCTCATCATTTCTAGTAAGCTGACTGGAGTATGTGTCAAATTGAGAGATGAATTTCACTTGCACAGGAACTGTTGTAATCTGAATAAACTCTGTGTTAATTTAAGAGTGAGAGAGTGTGATTGGGATAAAAAGAACACACTAAATTAATAAATATCAAGTGACCTAGGCATAATTCTTATTTCAGATAAACAAAAATAAAAGCTTGCAATTTGAGAACCTTGATTGCAAACAAGTTGCAGCTGGCGTATTACAAAGTAGTAGATTACATAGTATACTGCCCTTCACTAATATTGGCACCATTTGTGTATATTTGAAGGATGTATAGTGACTGTGTATGGACAAATGGTGTCAGTTATCTTGTGTATAAGAAAAGCATTTGTTTCACAATAATTTATTTTTCAATTTCATTGTTTTACCCTGAGGTTATTTTTTAATATTGTAACGATTCTTCTTGAGCACTAGCCTGAGAGAATTGCTACCACTATTCTGACCTAGCTAAAGGCAGATGTTAAAAGGATAGGCCAATATCACACCTTAATAAGTTGCCCGTATAGTCTTTATTCTAATAAAACAATCCCTCAATATCAATGCAGGTATATGTCACAGCCCACCTTAGACCATCAAATAAACAACAAATAGAAAATTAATCCCTTACATATGGATCGCCCGCCAGAACCTAAGTAACCCTTAGTTTTGCAGCGCCACCAACATATACATGTATCTATAAATCAAAAGTATTCATTCCCCCAATTCCTGTTCTAGTGATAATAAATAGATCCGCTGATAGTCCACAATAATATTCCTGTAACAGCCGTCAAGCTGATGCGGAGTCCTGAAAATAGCGGACTATATATATCCAATATCCTCTTCGTCATACAAGATGTACAGTCAGACTTGCGCCATGATTAAATGAAAGTAAGTCCGTTTTGATAGCTCACCCAAGTCCGTAGGTACTAGCAGAACGATCGATTCCCAGGTAAAAGGAGAAGACCATCCACCTTCTGACAGGACTGAATAGGAGCTCCTAGGTTTTTCCCATGGCCAGAGCAGAATCTGATCTGCCTTTTCTGATATACGATGCTCTTCTTTTCCTTTCTCTCTCCCTTCTTCTTTACTCTTTAAAACGGCGCGCTTTATGCAAATCACTCCTCGAACAAACCGGAAGTTCCACCTCTGGGGCACCGCTGTCAATCTCTGTCGGAAGACTGTTCGCCCCCCCCAACAACCGATCGACAGCAGAAAACATTATTCTTTATGTGGCAGCGCTACAATATATTGCATGAAAGATCAAGAAGATAAACAAATACTCTTTTCCCCTATTTTGATGTTATGCACCAAGAGTGCCAATATTACTGAAGGGCACTATAAACATTATATATGAACAGAAAACAGTATATCTCATCCACCTGAATGATCAGCACCTGGTGCAGGCCATCTCTGAACAACATCCTCAGTCCTGGGCTGTTCATCCACAATTTCCTATCTCCTGTACCCAAATGTTTTGGCCATCATCGTCTTTATTGCATTTCCATTCATCTTCTTCTTTACTTCATTCAGCAGAGATATTACAGTATCTCTTCTTCCAGGCTGTCTGGCATTTCACCAGTGGGGAAAGAAGTATAGTGGTTAGCTTCAGCTCTTTTTGCTCTCTTTATGTTCTTTACTGGGTGGGCATCATCATGAGATTTATGTTTCAGAGAATTCACAATGAGCTCCGGTGATGAGCAATTTGTATGACGTAGAGTATGATAATTACCCATCTTATATTTAAATCACCGCTTCCAACCACAGTTCTCATTGAAAAAGCCTGTCTCCATTAGGCAAGGGTGTTTCTGTGTCAGTGCCTTTACAACATCATTAAAGTCTGCATCAGAAGGATAAGCTTTGTATTTGTAGATTTCTTCAGCCAATTTATCTAGTATATCTGACAGTATTTTTGAACTGGGAGTCAGTCTAATGTGGCTTCTGCCATACTCGGAATTTCCCTTTTCCAATTGGCGTTCAATGTTGTAGGAGAAAGCAGGGGTGGGAAGCTCTCTTGGTCATTGCTGTGTTCTCAAAGTCTCTGAAGAACAGCCAAGTATTGTATCATTTGAAACTGCAGATACTGAGCTGTCATCATCGTCTTGGCTGGCCAAATGAATGCTGCAGAATGGGGTATACTGGCTCTAACAATATTATTGTAGATTCTAGGTTTTGGTGAATGGCTCTGAGGGTTGTAAGATCACGGATTACTGAAGTCAAGGTCAAGTTTACAAATGTGCCAAAATTCATGTCCTTATACTGCAGCCTTATGTTTTCTTTTAGTCCACATAAATTCTTCACCTCTTCAATGAACCATTCAACATTGTCAAGGACACCATTTTCAAGGTCCATTCGAATACAACTGTCCTCTTTTAGGATAACGAGCACACTTGTGAAAGTGTTTACTTGATCTTTGGACTTCAGGCTTCATACACTGTATAGTTTATGCCTACATTTTGTCATTTACTACTAAAATATGAAAAACGTTTCTGTTTTAAAAATGTGTTTACACAGATTACTGTAGAAACGGAACACACATGAAATGCGTGTGTTCCAATTAGCGATCTATCATTTCCACTCTAAAACTCCAGCACTTCAGTCACTCCCAGATAATCAAACTAAGCATGAGCTGGGAAAACTTAGTGAACGTCTTGCGGCGGTGGAGGATGGAATAGCCAGCTGCTTGCTGCTCGTGTTAATCGGCACATTTAGAAGACAAAGGAGAGGTGAGAACGGTTTTAAGGTGGGCTGGATCTACAAGTTTTTTCGTAGACTCTGGTAATTCTAGTGTTAATACCCCAAGACGCATTCCTCTAACTCTTAGTCCGCCAATGGGTATGAATCTATAAGGTCTGTAGATGCATTTTCCCAAAATTAACAAAGTTCTGCAGCTTTAGCTTGCTTCATGGGATTCTGACAATAGCTTGACACATTGAAATTATTCCACAGACAAAATATCTTCATTTTTAAAAGCTTTAGTAAAAATTTAAGGTAAAACAGTTCACGCAAAAATAGAAAAAAGAACTGATATAGCAAAGAAAAGAAAAGTTCCATTTAACGGTGTGATGGACGGCCGGCAGCTTATCCCGGCTGACACATCCAGGCCGCTAGATGGAGTCCTCCCTGCAGCATAGAGGTGCCCCGGATTCCCGCAAGGCATCATGGGAGATGGAGTTTGGATTCACAACCCTGCTGGGGACCATGGGTGCCACCGTGTGACGCTGCAGCGAGATGCAGGGTTTTTATTTTGCCTATAGCCCGGAAGTACTCCCAAGTCACGGGGATGGAAGAACAGAAGTACTTCCAGGCTGAAGAAAAATATAAGTCTTCATCTGACCCGGAAGTGCTATTGAATCACATGGACTGAAGGACAGGAGAACTTTCGGGTCAAGGACTATATAAAGGACTATGTGAGACCCAGCAAGCTGGGAGGTAGAGTGATGGAGCTGCTGGGAGAGGAGGATTGATTTAATGTATTGTGATTATTGATTTATTGTTTATTGGGGGTTATTGTGGTGTCTACTGTGGCACAATATCGAAAAGAAGAAATTAAAAATATTTCTAGTGCTTTTACTTGGTGTCTTGGATATTTGTCTACGGGGTTTGAGGAGCGGCAGCGCCCTCTAGTGTCACAATGGTTATATACCTTGTTTCATTCTTTAAGTTTGCTCATACAGTTGAACCATTTCTAAATGGTCAGAAAACTGTATGCCTATCCCATTTACAAACTGTAAATGGGTCTTTTAGTCCATGCTAGCTATGAGCCTATTCCAAACACACATTGACTTAATTAACACACTGTATTACAGATATAGCTAAGAAAGTTCTATCTCATATTAACTTACAGAGGGTGAAAGGCTATAACATAATCATAACTATGAAAGTAATTTATAATATATTCAAGTTAAGCAAACACTAATATGAGTTTAACTTAAAGCATTAACTTTCTAAGATTGGCTCTTACAAGGTCTTTTGGCTCAAGCACATAAACAGCCTTTGTGGGACACACTTTCAGCTCATAGGCTCAGTAGTGCTCTTGGTGTCAAGTGCAAAGCTTTCTTAAAACAAAAAGCAACTTGTCCTTGTGAACAATCACACAGATGATTTCTGTGAATTTTGGCAGTCCAGACAGTGAATCATGAGGAAGAATCATTCCCATCCTATAGCTGATGCTGTCATGTGTGACAATATTAGTAAAGCACACATCTTCTGTGTCTGGTTGCTTTTGTTTAACACCCAGTGCAATATCTTCTTTTAGAAGGTCAATGATGGAATGATGCTTTAACTCCATGTAGTTCAAACTGCAGGACACAGTACTACCAATATCCACTATGGATGCTAAGTATGTTTTATTGCTTTTCAGATTCAGAAAAATAAATTTGCCAGTAGATTTACAGTGGTGTGAAAAACTATTTGCCCCCTTCCTGATTTCTTATTCTTTTGCATGTTTGTCACACAAAATTTTTCTGATCATCAAACACATTTAACCATTAGTCAAATATAACACAAGTAAACACAAAATGCAGTTTGTAAATGGTGGTTTTTATTATTTAGGGAGAAAAAAAAATCCAAACCTACATGGCCCTGTGTGAAAAAGTAATTGCCCCCTGAACCTAATAACTGGTTGGGCCACCCTTAGCAGCAATAACTGCAATCAAGCGTTTGCGATAACTTGCAATGAGTCTTTTACAGCGCTCTGGAGGAATTTTGGCCCACTCATCTTTGCAAAATTGTTGTAATTCAGCTTTATTTGAGGGTTTTCTAGCATGAACCGCCTTTTTAAGGTCATGCCATAGCATCTCAATTGGATTCAGGTCAGGACTTTGACTAGGCCACTCCAAAGTCTTCATTTTGTTTTTCTTCAGCCATTCAGAGGTGGATTTGCTGGTGTGTTTTGGGTCATTGTCCTGTTGCAGCACCCAAGATCGCTTCAGCTTGAGTTGACGAACAGATGGCCGGACATTCTCCTTCAGGATTTTTTGGTAGACAGTAGAATTCATGGTTCCATCTATCACAGCAAGCCTTCCAGGTCCTGAAGCAGCAAAACAACCCCAGACCATCACACTACCACCACCATATTTTACTGTTGGTATGATGTTCTTTTTCTGAAATGCTGTGTTCCTTTTACGCCAGATGTAACGGGACATTTGCCTTCCAAAAAGTTCAACTTTTGTCTCATCAGTCCACAAGGTATTTTCCCAAAAGTCTTGGCAATCATTGAGATGTTTCTTAGCAAAATTGAGACGAGCCCTAATGTTCTTTTTGCTTAACAGTGGCTTAACTGCCTCTTGGAAATCTGCCATGCAGGCCGTTTTTGCCCAGTCTCTTTCTTATGGTGGAGTCGTGAACACTGACCTTAATTGAGGCAAGTGAGGCCTACAGTTCTTTAGACGTTGTCCTGGGGTCTTTTGTGACCTCTCGGATGAGTCGTCTCTGCGCTCTTGGGGTAATTTTGGTTGGCCGGCCACTTCTGGGAGGGTTCACCACTGTTCCATGTTTTTGGCATTTGTGGATAATGGCTCTCACTGTGGTTCGCTGGAGTCCCAAAGCTTTAGAAATGGCTTTATAACCTTTACCATACTGATAGATCTCAATTACTTCTGTTCTCATTTGTTCCTGAATTTCTTTGGATCTTGGCATGATGTCTAGCTTTTGAGGTGCTTTTGGTCTACTTCTCTGTGTCAGGCAGCTCCTATTTAAGTGATTTCTTGATTGAAACAGGTGTGGCAGTAATCAGGCCTGGGGGTGGCTACGAAAATTGAACTCAGGTGTGATACACCACAGTTAGGTTATTTTTTAACAAGGGGGCAATTACTTTTTCACACAGGGCCATGTAGGTTTGGATTTTTTTTCTCCCTAAATAATAAAAACCATCATTTACAAACTGCATTTTGTGTTTACTTGTGTTATATTTGACTAATGGTTAAATGTGTTTGATGATCAGAAACATTTTGTGTGACAAACATGCAAAAGAATAAGAAATCAGGAAGGGGGCAAATAGTTTTTCACACCAGGCAGTGTTGTGGAATCCTCCCAGAAGAAAAGGAGTAAGTCTCCAAAATAACAAATGAAATAAGGAGGAATAGGCCTGAACCAAAGTAACATAACCCCTACACAATGTCAGGCTATCTGGCCTGGCCAAGGCTTTTAAACAATAAAAGTCTGAAAATGTCCATAAAAATGCAGAAGAGGGAAACAATGAAAACTTCTGCTCTGAGCAAAACAATGCAAGTTCATTATATTCTTTTACTGTATTAGCAAGTTGACTTCCATCAGCTTGGCCTTGTGGTTGCAATTTGGTCACTCCCACATCACCCCACAGGATTTAGTGCGAATAACATTGGAGAACTAACTTGCAAAGGCTGATTTAGTCCATGATATCTGCCACTCTGATAAGTACCTCATGCATTTCTCACTTTTGTGAAGAATATAGTTATAGTCCAAAAACAATCTTGAGGTCATTGAAAAGTAGGTTCACAAGAATTGTGTCTCTCTCTGTCTTTGTAACTTCTTGAACCCAGAGATGCAATAAATTCATGTGATAGTTTTTTCAGACTTTTGTTGGGTTGTAATATCACACAACCTATGACTTCTTTTCCTTTTCTTGGTCTGAGATGGCTCTTGTCAGCGAGAGATTGGGACCAATAGCATAATCCAGTTACCAAGTTTTAAACTTGGCAGACAGCCATACAGCCTGTAATGGTATGCTGATCTTGTTCCATATTTTTTTTTTTTTGTTTTTTTTGCTAGAAAAATTACAGTTAATTTTTAAATCATTCATGTAGCCGAGAAACATTTTCCAGTATGTTGATGTGGGCTTCAGATTGTTCCTCCCAACTTTTCTAGATGCAGTCTAGGATGTCCCAGGGATCGTCATCAATAAATCAGTTTTAGGATGAAGATAGATAGATAGATAGATAGATAGATAGATAGATAGATAGATAGATAGATAGATAGATAGATAGATAGATAGATAGATAGATAGATAGATAGATAGATAGATAGATAGATAGATAGATAGATACTTTATTAATCCCAAGGGGAAATTCACATACTCGAGCAGCAGCATACTGATAAAAGAACAATATTAAATTAAAGAGTGATAACAATGCCGATAACAATGCAGGTATACAGACAGACAATAACTTTGTATAATTTCAACGTTTAACCCCGGGTGGAATTGAAGATTCGCATAGTGTGTGGGAGGAACGATCTCCTCAGTCTGTCAGTGGAGCAGGACATTGACAGCAGTCTGTCGCTGAAGCTACTCTTCTGTCTGGAGATGATACTGTTTAGTGGATGCAGTGGATTCTCCATTATTGACAGGAGCCTGCTCAGTGCCCGTCGCTCTGCCACGGATGTCAAACTGTCCAGCTCCGTGTCTACAATAGAGCCTGCCTTCCTCACCAGTTTGTCCAGGCGTGAGGCGACCCTCTTCTTTATGCTGCTTTCCCAGCACACCACTGCGTAGAAGAGGGCGCTCGCCACAACTGTCTGATAGAACATCTGCAGCATCTTATTGCAGATGTTGAAGGACGCCAGCCTTCTAAGGAAGTATAGTCGGCTCTGTCCTTTCTTACACAGAGCATCAGTATTGGCAGTCCAGTCCAATTTATCATCCTGCTGCACTCCCAGGTATTTATAGGTTTGTGCCCTCTGCACACAGTCACCTCTGATGATCACGGGGTCCATGAGGGGCCTGGTCCTCCTAAAATCCACCACCAGCTCCTTGGTTTTGCTGGTATTCAGTTGAAGGTGGTTTGAGTCGCACCATTTAACAAAGTCCTTGATTAAGTTCCTATACTCCTCCTCCTGCCCAATCCTGATGCAGCCCACGATAGCAGTGTCGTCAGCGAAATTTTGCATGTGGCAGGACTCCGAGTTGTATTGGAAGTCCGATGTATATAGGCTGAACAGGACCGGAGAAAGTACAGTCCCCTGCGATGCTCCTGTGTTGCTGACCACAATGTCAGACCTGCAGTTCCTGAGACGCACATACTGAGGTCTGTCTGTAAGATAGTCCATGATCCATGCCACCAGGTATGAATCTACTCCCATCTCTGTCAGCTTGTCCCTAAGAAGCATAGGTTTGATGGTGTTGAAGGCGCTAGAGAAGTCCAGAAACATAATTCTTACAGCACCACTGCCTCTGTCCAAGTGGGAGAGGGATTGGTGTAGCATGTAGATGATGGCATCCTCCGCTCCCACCTTCTCCTGGTATGCGAACTGCAGAGGGTCGAGGACGTGGCAGACCTGTGGCCTTAGGTGGTAAAGCAGCAGCCGCTCCATGGTCTTCATCACATGTGACGTCAGAGCGACAGGCCAGAAGTCGTTCAGCTCACTAGGACATGATATCTTTGGGACGGGGGTGATGCAAGATGTTTCCCAAAACCTCGGGACTCTCCCCTGTTCCAGGCTCAGGTTGAAGATGCGCTGTAGAGGACTCCCCAGCTCCAACACACAGGCCTTTAGCAGTCGTGGCGATACTCCATCTGGTCCCACTGCTTTGCTGGCACAAAGTTTCCTCAGCTCTCTGCTCACCTGCGCTGCTGTAATTATGGGTTGGGGGAAACTCTCTCCTATGCTGGTATCAGCAGAAGGATGGTTGGAGGGTGAAGTACTCTGAGGTGAGAGTGGGTTAGGGTGGTCAAACCTGTTAAAAAAGTTGTTCATCTGGTTTGCTCTCTCCACATCTCTCTCGATGGTGGCACCCCGCTTCGAGCTGCAGTCAGTGATGATCTTCATCCCATCGCACACTCCCTTCAAAACCTATTTGAAGCCTGTGGTGACTTTCTATATGTAAACAGAATTTCTTTCTGTCCAATGCAACAAACTTGTGTAATATGTGTTTCAATCAAACCATTAGGGATGATATACAGTAATCCCTCCTCCATCGCGGGGGTTGCGTTCCAGAGCCACCCGCGAAATAAGAAAATCCACGAAGTAGAAACCATATGTTTATATGGTTATTTTTATATTGTCATGCTTGGGTCACAGATTTGCGCAGAAACACAGGAGGCTGTAGAGAGACAGGAACGTTATTCAAGCACTGCAAACAAACATTTGTCTCTTTTTCAAAACTTTAAACTGTGCTCCATGACAAGACAGAGATGACAGTTCTGTCTCACAATTAAAAGAATGCAAACATATCTTCCTCTTCAAAGGAGTGCGCATCAGGAGCAGTGACTGTCAGAGAGATAGAGAAAAGCAAACAAATCAATAGGGCTGTTTGGCTTTTAAGTATGAGAAGCACCGCGGCACAAAGCTGTTGAAGGCGGCAGCTCACACCCCCTCCGTCAGGAGTAGAGAAAGAGAGAGAGAGAGAGATAGAGAGAGACAGAGTTTGTTTTTCAATCAAAAATCAATACGTGCCCTTCGAGCTTTTAAGTATGCGAAGCACCGTGCAGCATGTCGCTTCAGGAAGCAGCTGCACAGAAGGTAGCAACGTGAAGATAATCTTTCAGCATTTTTAGACGAGTGTCCGTATCGTCTAGGTGTGCAAACAGCCCCCCTGCTCAATCCCCCTACCTCAGGATCAGAGAAAGTCAGCGCAAGAGAGAGAGAAAAGTAAGTTGGGTAGCTTCTCAGCCATCTGCCAATAGCGTCCCTTGTATGAAATCAACTGGGCAAACCAACTGAGGAAGAATGTACCAGAAATTAAAAGACCCATTGTCCGTAAAAATCCGCGAACCAGCAAAAAATCCGCGATATATATTTAAATATGGTTACATATAAAATCCGCGATGGAGTGAAGCCGCAAAAGGCGAAGCGCGATATAGCGAGGGATTACTGTACACATATTCTTATGTGTTTAAGTTTGGAGACTATTTGAATATGTCTGACTTAAAAAGAGGACTCCAATTTGTTATGATCCAGATATTCCAACCTATACAAATGCCCCTATTAATTTATTGGCTCTGTGTTTGCTTTACAAACCCAAAGAGGTATGGCACAGTAACAATCAGTGGTATAATCAAATGTAACCAGGAGATGTTTGAAGATGTGATTAGTTTTTCAGTGATCCTAAGATGTCCATAGCAATACATTCCCACAGAACATTCCCTAATAGTAGGGCCAGTAGGGGAGGGCCTGTTGTCATCTGGAAACTGGATAAAGCTGGTACTTTGGGTAGGAGGTACAAACTAATTTTTAAGTGAGACGCTTAAGACTTCTTAAATTGAGCTGATCTTCTAGCTGCGTTACCAAGTGTTTTTGTTGACTTTTATTGTGGTAGCTCCTGCCATCTGTATTCTAGATTATAGACAAGCCTCCAGAGACTTCAGTTATCAATTCAGCCTACATAAACTACAGAGGTTCAGTTATGGTATTTAGTCATTCTGGGTTTTTTCAATACAGACCAAGGAACACTTTAACTTAGTACTGCATGATTCCCATTAACCCAATTATATTGTTTTATAGTATTTTTCTGTACTAGCCATGTTTGGTCTTAACAGATTCTTAACAGCAAGTTTGTAGTTTGAAGTTTGTTTTCATGGGCACCAAATTGTGAGGGGTTTTGGAGTTCATGGGGGGCAAAATAATATGTGATAGCATAGATAAAATCCAACCATAACAAAAATTATGATAATGATTAATAATAATAATTATCCTCAAACTGGCATAGCCTAGGACACACACACAGTAAAATAAAATTAAACAATCAAAACAGCAACAGGACAGCAGCTCTTGAATGCATTGCTAAAGGCTAATTTAATTCAAACTATAATTGTCTCTCAAATGGGTTTACACTAAAATTAAGTTAAAACTTGGCAAATTTAAATAAAATTTAAATAAAATAAAACTTGGTTATTCTCTGTCGTTCACCACCATCTATGGCACTCGCTGTTGGCATACTAAAAAAATTTCCCCATTGCCCATCTCTTCCTGAAAAAAACTCTTTGAGGTTGTTGTGAAGAATGGCCAGTGGATTGTGCCCTACCGGGAGACCTGGAAGAGCAGGGGACCAGGAGAAGGGCAATTTATACCCCAGGACATGAGAAGGCAGCCCCCTGGGTTGCATTGAGGCCACGGGCTTGGGGCTTAGAAGCTCAAACCTGTTGGGGTCTGTGGCCACAGCCAGGGGGCACCTGGACAGCACCGGAAACAAGGTCTGCAGCACTTCCACCACACCCGGAAGTGCTGCCAAAAGTTAATCAGGAAGCACCTGGAGCACATCCGGGTGCATTATAAAAGGGGCTGCCTCACTCCATTCAGGGAGCCGGAGTTGGGTGGAAGAGGACGGAGCTTGCGAGGAGAGGTGGCAGAAGACTTGAGAGAAAGAGGAAAGTAAAGGACTGAGCCACTATTGTGGGTTAATGCACTGTGTACTGTATGTGCTGAAGAAAATAATAAATTGAGTGTGCGTTTTAGATATCTGGCTGTCTCAGTGTCTGTCTGTGTCCGGGCTTCTTTTACATTGTGCATTCTTTGGATAGTTATATTGGATTATTTGTATACATTAATGAGGGTACAGTAAATAGGAATCATGTGTAAATGTTTAAAAATATTTCATTGTGATTACATTAAGCTTGTCAGTTCAGTAACATAATGATTTGTACAGTATATGTTTATGGAGGTGCCTTGGTAAGATTATAACTTGTCATGTGTGTGTGCATGGAAGACAGCTTACAGGGTTTGAGTAAGTGTGATTACCAACTGAGCCAGGGGTTGGTGCTGTGCTGTAATCCTTAAACCATCATTCAACTTCGACGTGTTTTATTTATTTGCCTAATCTTCAAATATATGGTGTTACCAAGGTTGTATCCCAAACCTTTTTCTATGTTTTGTTTCTGTTATTTACAGTAGTGTAGTCAGCATAATTTTGCTGGGAAAATGTCTGAACAGCAAGACCTCAACTCAGTCATCACAACCATGGTAGTTGAGATCCAGTTCTTTCTGGGGGAACAGCAGACACATCTTACCGAGAGTGAGGCACAGAAATAGGCATGTGTGACTATCCACCATGACCGGCCGCGAGCTCTGTCTCAGGTATTGATACTGTTATATGAGAAAGATGAAATTGAGACCTATTTTCTTTTTTCGCACACATCGTGACTTGACACCGCTGGGAGCAAAAGGGAAGGGCGTTGGCTGAGACTGGATGTGAACAACTTAACAGTTATGAGGCAGGTCACTTCTGACCTCCTGATCAACTCCCTCCAAACGTTCCTCACCTGGCTGGTTTGGTGTCAAGCATTTAAAAACATGGAAGCCCTCATTGAGACCCTGAAGCAGCACAGGGCAGCCTCGCAAAGCAAGAATGTGGAACAGTCTGCTTGCTAAACTGTCCTACCCTCTGTGTCATGGAACAGGCGATGAAGCCTAAGAATGTATGTCCTGATCCAGCTGTTTCAAGTTTGTGGAAGCCAGGTATACCATCCCCAACTACCCTTACCTCAACAAGCTGATAGATTGTAGTTTGGTGAAAAAAGGAAAGTACTGTAAAGTTACAGAATTACTGTAATAGATTCCAGAGGCAACTTTTCTTTTATCACTAACCGTTATGTACTCCTGTAATAGTGGATTACTGGGAAGACCAGCCTGACCTGTACATGTGGGGAAACTTGATGATATAGGTTGGCCTTGTGTGTCATCAATTATGGAAGTAGCATATGGTCAATAAGGGTTGCGTTCTTTCCAAAATTCAAACTATCTGATGATATTGGGAGAAGACTGGAGTTTATTATAGACGAGGAAGTCCGTCCCAAGCTGTCTCCATGCCAAGCTCACACTTACTCACCGAGGAGTCACGTGGCCATATACCGCTCTCAGATCCGGCACAATTATAATATGCGCTGCCCTCTTTGAGAGGCAGCAAAACAAAATAAATACATAAATAATCCGGGGCGCGAGTGACCAACACTACTTTTCTACTACACCACTTCAAATTATAGAGACACACCAGCAAGAGCAGGATCAAGTTAAAATGATTATTGATAGACAATACACATTATCACCGGGACAACAACAACAACAGAAAACCTTATATGCATAATATCGCGCTGCAGCGCTCCCTCTCCCCGCACAAATCACAACACAAACCCTAGAAAACATACATTACTAATAATGATTTTAGCAGATGGAAACACAAAAAAAAGAAACAATGAATTTATAGTTTTTAAAGTCTTATCTGTACAGTAGCGTTGAGCTCCGTCTATCGTGGGGAATGAGGCGCCGACCATATATCTTATTCCAGGAAATGTATTATTGATTAACTGTTCCTAGTGCTGGCCCGTCAAGTCCTCTCCCGTATGCCTTCCTCCCGAAAGAAAAAATAATTTGGCTTGCAATGAACCCGGGTTCACCTGACGATATCCAAGAGTGTTAATCCTTTCCCTTGTGCCTTTTCCTGTTATGGCTTCCTCCTCCTCTCTCCTCTTCTTTTTTCCCGCCACCTATTTACATACGGATAGCTCCTCCTCATACAGTCTGTTGGCCCTCCAACCCAGGAGCTCCCCTCCCTCTGTATCAAGGGCTGGCCCTGCACATAAAGGCATACCACTAAAACAGGTATGGGAAAAGGTACAAACTTACAGGTACATACACATATTCCGGTCGACCGTTACAGCCATTCAGTGCAATGTGCTGGACACCACGGAATCTCCGAGTGATGTCTCTATGGATGGCATTGGGACATCAGGGTCGGATGCCACGCCCACTGAGGTCAGCCCGGACCCTCTATCCCTCTTACATTTTCAATTTTGTCAAACTCCAGCTTCCTTTAAAAGGAAACAATGGAATGATGATTCATTAATGTTTGCCAAAAATGTAGTTGTTCTGGTCAATGGTCAACATTCTCAAAATCCCATTCTACGGGGACCACATTTTGTTATTAATAATGATTTATAATGAATAATAATAATAATGAATTTCCCATTGGGATTAATAAAGTATCTATCTATCTATCTATCTATCTATCTATCTATCTATCTATCTATCTATCTATCTATCTATCTATCTATCTATCTATCTATCTATCTATCTATCTATCTATCTATCTATCTATCTATCTATCTATCTATCTATCTATCTAATATATTGTGTAGCAGAACATGAGGGTTAGGTGTAGTTATTGTTACTAGTTCAGTGGACCTTCTGGTGGCAGGTGTGTGAATTAGCACACACCCATCTCTTAGGTGCCCATCTGGGATCTGATACTGGTTGTGATTACCTGCCGAGCCAGGGGTTGGTGCTGTGGTCTAATCCTTTCTGTCTTTCTTCCCCTTCAGACCAACCAACTGACAACTGTACCACCAATGACATCAAGTTTCCAATATCCTGGACCCGCCCATACCTGTCTATCCTACATATAAACCAGCACTCAACTTCCATTCCTCAGTTTTATTCTGAATCTGTGTCTGTAAAGACTTGCTTTATTTCTTTGCTTAATCTTCAAGTATACAGGGTTACCAAGGTTGTACCCCAAACCTTTTTCTGTGTTTTTGCTCCCTTATTTACACCCTACATTGTTATAATCATTGTAATGCACCTATTAGACTGGCCATGTAAATACAGAGCTTCAGGACATATGCATAGTTTAAGCACTAATTTGATTATTTGACACAAATGTGCTTTTTTTCTTTTGATAAACAATAAATGCAAATATAAGTACATAAATAAATAAAGCCTGCTAATACAGCCCAATTCCTATGTGTTTTTGGAAGTGGCATCCATTAAGCATGTATCTTTCTGTGACAGTCTTGTAAACAAATGTTGCTTTAAGTAATTCACCAAACATCCCTCTCAGCATTCTCAAATTATCTGTCCACTGTTTTGTATCTAAACCCTTTATATTTTGCTTTCCCCAGCCCTGGCTCCTTTCTCGTGTTTTCAAGTTTCAATGTACAGGTCTGGCAGTGATGATTCCACTTAAAGCAAAGGGAGTGGTGGGGCAACATTTACATCATTGCCTAAGGAAGCAAAAATATTAGAACCAGCACTGTTCCTGTGTTTATGGCAAGTTTTTTTTAGCTCTCAATCAATTAAGGCAAAGGTTGTCACAAAAATAGTATGTAAAAATTCTTCTAACATACTGTAAATCCTGACTAACCATTGTGATTGCCATTGTTCTCAGCCTCTTGAGTAGCCAAAGGTGGGTCTGTTTTAGACAGGTGGGTCAGGGACACAGATTTCAAAGACAGCTTTGAACACAATTTAGTCAATTTTCTTCCCATGCATTCCAGTGTAAAATTAAGTATCAGCATAATCACAAGTGAGAAAGAAAATGCTTTCCTGGGATACTGGTCAAAATAAAAAAAATAATAGGGGAGATAATTCAGGTCCCTGTCAAACAAATGGTCAGTGAATCCTGTCAACAACCCAGTGTGACCTTTTGGGTCATTTGTGAACACATCATGATGATGTTTAATAGGGGATGAATAAGGACTACAAGCAAGAGTATAATGGAAGGATTAAGGGTTAACACAAATGAAAATAACAAACACAATACTCCCCTGAGCCTAACTATCCACAGCTATGTACTTACTAGCACAAACGACACTCCTAATTCTAGACTCTCTGCTGGGATGACAGCCAAAGAATCTTTTAAAGACTTCCAGTTTCAAACTTATGTCTCCATGAAGCACACTTGGGTCAGCCAAAAGCCCAGGCAAGTACAAAAGAGAAATCCAGGACCTCCTGTAAAAGGCCACAAATATTCCTTCCAGCAGGGCAGTCTACCAAACCTACACCTTCCAGGCATCCCAGTGAAAGTCAGAAACCTGGCAGCATCTGCCTGCTGTTGCCAACTTTTTTTCTGCAGAACTGGCTTTTGCTCTAACCAAATCCTCCAGATCTTCTTTAGAAATGTACCAGATACAGAATTTACATCTTCATGCAAATGATTTTTAAGAATCCTTTTTAACAAAATACTCCACCCAAAAATTATATTTTTTTATTTGTTACTTACCTTGTGTTGTTTGTAGTAATGTTGAAGAAAATCTTCTAATGTCGTGTTTTTATGGGAAATGGAGATAAAGTTCCTCAAACAATAGGCTTCTGTGGGCATAAACACTTAACAACCTGCAAAGAATATTGAAACGTTCATGAAAGAAATCTCAATTTGCTTGTGTCCCATAATCCAGATGTGTCAGATATCCAGTCATATGCTCACAGTGTTCTAAACATATGTATTTTTTAGGCTAAAATATTTTAAATTAATCACTTTTGGAAAATCCCCTTGTGAATGGCTATGGAGCATGTTCAAATGGGATTGAGCTTTTGAATTGAAGACGTACCTCTTCCTGCATTTGTTAGGAGTTAAAATAATGTTACTTTTCGACAAATAAGACACAGCTGTTCTGACATAATAAGCAAGACATATCTCAGTGACTATTTCTTCCAATTGTGAAATTTCCTTCTTGATATAGACATTTTGCAATATGCTTTTCAACCTCCTACCAGCTTCATATCTGGTTAGAGTAGGTATATCCCAGGCACTTGTCCATATTGACTTTGAAAACATCATTTCTAATTATATTATATACCTTTATTTCTCACAAGAGTTCTGTTTTCTCCTGCAGAGTAATTTCTCATTTGGACAATTGTAACTCCAGCAAGTTTCAGATTAAGGATAATCAGGAACATTACTTCCTTTCTTCTTAGGGATCAACTAATTACCCTTGCCAAGCTCTTCCACTTGATCATGTTACCGACCTCAGGCCTAGGGCAACCTGGGCCAGGTACAAGTCACTGTTGCTACAGGGTGTAGCCACAGCAATATGGTGTAAAGCATAACAGAAACAGACAGCAGTCCCAAGTCTCAGACCATACTTCTCTGTTCTCTTCTACCTTTATTCTTCTTTTCCCAGAAATATATATATGCTTCAATTTCTGCATAGATGAACATGGTAATCAGTGAAAACAATGGTGCAAGCCAATTTACTCTGTATAACAAATAGTGTAAACACATTTACTTTGAGTACTTGATTAGAAACCAATGTCCCCAGAACTCATTAATTTTCCAAGGAAGCAGACAGTTCTGTATCTACACATTGTGTGTAGATAAGATACTAAATCACAGCAGTCTGACTATTCAAAGCAGGTGACTCTTTAGCAAGACAGGTAAATATTTGTATCCTGTAGATAGCCATCAGCAATAACCTGTAGCAGAATTTTCCAGAAATTTTGCCTTTCCTTTAAAAAAACTGGTTTATAGCCCATTACACTAAGCAACACACCGAAATGTCATTTTCTTTAGAATACTGAATTCTAGCCCATTACAATCACATACAGTATTATCTCAGTTTGCATGAAAACTCCACCCGTGCTAACTGCAGTGATTGCAGCAAAAGAACGAGTACTACATTTACATTTACATTTACATCATTTAGCAGACGCTCTTATCCAGAGCGACTTACAACAGTGTTTGTTAGTACATCTTTACCTTCGATGAGATAATGCTAAAATGCTTTAAAAAAGTAATAATTTCTAAGTTTGTTTTGTTGTCATACACATGCATCCAAAATGTGAATGACATTATTACATTATATGAAACTGGTAGCTTTACCTCTCTGAAGTGGAATATTTGGTATGTTTAAGGCCTTTGTTTCACATTTGTTCAGGTGCACTGCTGGCCACAATTCTCAGCTACTTGAAGAGACACTTAAATTCTAAACAGAAGATGAAAGCCCATCAAATAAGTAATGTATTTAAGGAATATTATAAGATGCTCTGAACATAAGAGAGTGCTAAAAATATGGTTCTATCTTGTTATTTTTTACATAAAATAATTGCAGTAATCACGGATAGTTAAGCTAGATAGATTTTTAATGTTCTCTAATAACCACAATACTGTTGACCCTGTAAAGCAGGAGAGCTGCAGACACTGATACTTATGCTGTTTTATATAGATATAACTTAAAATATCTACAATGTACATTTGTTATGTGCACAGTTCAGCATTATGCAGACGTGTATAGTTTCCTGTTTGGCGTGGCCTGCTCAGCACAATTATTTTAAGCTGCATTTTGAGGCTGGGGCAAGTTAATATGTGCTGTTTATCTATCTACATTTAGTAACAATGACGATCATGTAACACCTACACTCACTCATGCAGGACAGATTTAGAACTTCCAATTAATGTATCACACACGTTTTGGATGCGGCAGGGAAAAATTGTGAGCTGGCTTGCTGCCTGCTTGATGATGTAGAAATGAAGATTAGTTACTGTTTATTTTGCATGACATTTTCACATTTTCTATGATGGGGCTGATGCTGGTCATTTGGTTTGAAGCAAACAATGAATAATCTTGGCTTGGATGAAGGAGGGAGGCATGTAAGAACAATAAAACACGCCTGAAAAGCCAAACCTACCCGTTACAGACTAGTTATTGAAAGGGGAGCTCCTTTCAGCTTTTGTCCCGCCTTCCAATCTGTATTCCAACAGCAGCAGAAGCAGTTTAGAGGGGGGCGGATACTGAAAGATGAATAACACACCCACAATACACAGAGAGAGAGAGAGAGATAGAGATATGGTCGGTCCAGCGTGTTATGGATGTATGGTGTTCGCCGTTGCATGAGATGATGTGAAGAAGAAGCAGGACGCTGGATTTAAGCCGACGAGCTGTAGTCGTACCTTTCGTGGTGGTTAGTTTAATCATTTCAGACTGACAAATTACGCGAGCAGGTGAGTGTTTCCTGTTTAATTGGCTGTTGCGTAAATGTCCACCCACAATGAGCTGCAATTTTTTCGTGTCTGGATTTTCTTTTGTTTATCACCTTTAAGATTCGGCATGAATTTACAGTTTTCAAGGTTATTTTTTTACATAATGACCAGATCTAATGCCGGGAATCCGTTTGTTATGGGAGATGTCATGGTTTTGTGTGTTTACCGTGCTCTTGTGTTGAAATAAGGTGTTTTTTATTCTTGCCATTGAATTGCCTTTAAAATGCCTAATGGAATAACAGCAGTGATTTGATAAACCTCTTTGGATTAATGGTGGTTTAACATAGATGATATTGAAACCGGCGATGGTTCTTTCTTTTCAGTTACAGAATGACATTGCAGCTTTTCTTAACGGACCAAGATACGTTAAATCAGCGATAGTCCGTAAGCCTGGTTAAAGTTAATCAGTTTTTAATGGTAAGGGTTTACCAAGTTAGTCAGCTTGTGGTATATTGACAAGGCCACTGAGGTCTTGCTTTTAGGTTTGCGCTTACGGTTAAAGCTAAAGTCTGTGCAATGCAAAAATGCTTCCTTTTTCTATCTTCCATTGTGTGTAAGACTTGTCACGTTTGAGTATGACTGAGCAAGACGTTTGAAGTGCACAGACTGGGTCTGTTGAGCATACGCCATTTCTTTGTAAGTAGTTTCCATACCACTCTTGTGTGGGTGATCTTTTGATTTGTAACCTATTCACAGCTGATTTACCCGTTTCCTTGCCGCATGTGACGTTTCCTTTTACACGGAATGTTATTAACTACGTGCAGCTACATTTACTTTAATTTTCATAGCATAATATGTCCTATATCTTAACCAGTTTCATTGTATTTGGGCATGTTTGTTTTTATAATCTTTTTACCATGATGCCTTTCTCCTAAATTGGCTATTCTAAGTAACTGAGAAAAATCCACTGAGGTTGGTTTTCTTTGCAACTTTTTTTTTTTTTTTTTGCAATTCGTGGTCAGCTAGTGTTTAAATGAAAGTAGTTATTTTGGCAGCATGAACTATACATTTATTCAGGTTATATCCTCAAAAGAATTGTTTAGTTTTTGGTCCAGAAGTTTATTCATCATATGAATTATCTGCTGATACTGCCCTTATGCTATACCCAACCCCAATGCATTTCAGATTGAGTTTATTCAGGTTTTTTTGGTTTTACTGTAAACTTGTGTAATGTCTGTGTTCTGCTTCTTGGTTACTTGGCAGGGATAACATTTTTGGTTTTCATGTAAATGTGATAAAATTTAATCTTTTGTGTGTGTTATCAAATTGTGTTTAATGTCTGGAGCATGCCACAGAAGGACACTTAATTACTAATGTTGGATAAGAAGCTTAAGACAGCCATGATGAGATCTATCAATTGTCTTATCTGTGGAACATAACCTACATCCTATTGATCAGTCAAGTTATTGGTATGTTCATGTCATGGGATTAATTTACTGATTATATGATGAGTCCTGTTAAGGTAGAATAAAATATTTTAGACCAACTGTTAAAGGTGTTTTTTTTTTTTTTTTTTATTATTTTTTTTTTTTTGTGTTCTGTATGGTCATACGGCCCATACGTTTGGGCGCATGGAACGTCTTGTCTCTCCGGCAAGATGATCATCTTCCTCTGCTGTTGGAGGAGCTGTGTAAACTCTGCATTTCAGTGGCAGCACTCTGAGATGTGCAGACTGGGGACTGGCCAGGTCTCTGTAGGTGGATACACCTTTTATTGGTCTGGTCGCTCTGATGGCTGTCATACTCGGGGAGTTGCTGTAGCAGATTGGCTTCTTCCGATGGTGTCCGATGTCACTCCTTTCAATGAGTGTATTATGAGACTCGGATTTCGGCACTCTCTGGGTGCCTTGTCTGTTGTCTCGGTTTATGCGCCGACCGTGGTGAGTGATGTCTCGGTGAGGGAGACATTTTATTCGCAGCTACACTCGCTTGGTTGATGGGTGCCCACGAGGTTACACTCCTCTGGTCAGGGGTGACTTCAATGCAGCCACTGGCACTGACAGGGCTGGCTGTGAGAATTGTCTCGGTCCCCATGGGTCTGGTGACCGTGGTGAAAGTGGCTCCATGTTCCTTAACTTTGCAAAAGGTCAGGGGCTGCGAATCGCTGATCCTGGTTCCAATGCCCAGAACCGCATTGTTGGACTTGGTGCTCAAATACTAGTGGTGCGGTGAAGGAGATCAATCACATCCTTGTGGGCAGACACTGGAGGCTCTTGCAAAACTGCAGGGTCTACAGAAGTGCCCAGTTTGTGAATTCTGACCACAGACTTGTTGCTACTCTTGGGATCCAGCTTAGGTCCAGTAGGTTACCACCTACTAGGAAAATGAGCCTGGACTTGGCCAGACTCCAAGACCAGGATGTTTCTAATGATTTTGCATGCAGTTTGTGTGTGGAACTTGCAGATTTGGGTACGACTGCCCATCCTAATGTGATGTGGGAGACCTTCCGTGACAAGACCCTGAAGGTTGTTGAGGGTTGTGTTGGTGTTACTGGTTTTCCTAGAAGGTGATTCATCTCGCAGGGCACCCTGGATATCATTGTGAGAAATCGCAGCGCACGGCTCAATGGCAACTCTGGTCTGTACCAGGAACTGAGAGGGACAGGTGCGAGCGCTCAAAGGGCAGATAAAGAGGCGTTTGGTAGGGGAATCTGTGAGCAAGTGACACACCATCTGTGGTCTAGTGACCCACGTCCTGCTTACAGTAGAATCGAAGCATTACACACTTCTGAATCGGTTCTTCGGAGAGTCACAGTCAGGGCAGCTGATGACACTACAGTTGTGACCAAGGTTATTATAGTTGTGCCTTTTTATATTAGTTTTTATTTCTATATTTTCTGACCTTACTTGGAAATGCAGTTTAGTTTTAGTTTTCCTTCATTGTGTATTTTTGGTTTGTTTTTTTTATTTTACAAAGACATTTTTATATATACACTAGTTTTAGTAATTTATAGTATGGTTAAAGAGCTACTATGGAGTTAACTTTACAGTTCTGTCTCATTGTGACAAAAAATTAACGGGTTTGGATATAATATGAATTTAATGTAGTGGAAGCTTGCTACACAACACACTTTATTATTTGGTTTTGTTTTTGTCTGATTTAAAAACAAGCATAATCAAAACCAGGTACTGAATATGAACAATTTTACACAATTTTATCATTATAAAAATATTTTCTGTCATTTGTGCTGAACAAATCTGCGCTGACTGTTGACACTTTTTCTTTTCCTTTTATTCCCCCAAAATGGGCCAATTTGTAATTAACATTAGGTGAATTTTAAGGTGTGAGGGTTTTTTACTCTGTCTACAGCACACAACATATCCTGCTCCAACGACAATGTGCTTATAATGAATGCCTTCAATATTTCATTCAAAAATCTCAAACACTGGGCTTTGTTATTTTCTACCAGCAATATTGATCTGATTCCATCTCGGGCACAAAAAAATTATAGACAGAATTTTCCACCTGTCGGCCTGGAAAGATATAAAACAAATAAGAAAAGAGATTCTACTGTGTTCTGACAGGTGTGACCATGAAAATCACAGGGGTTAAGGAAGAACTAGGCTCTTAGGCTTGAATGAGTGTGCAGACCCCACCTAGCTGTATTGAGAGAAATAAAGAAAAACAAGCATGTTGTGTGAAGATTAGTGACAGTGAGACTTGAATAGCTCATGTATAAGAATGGTAAACCCTTTAATGAGCACAGCATGAGTAGGTAATAAGAGTATGGACTGGCACAAAATGACAGACAGCATCTGAGGTTAAGAAAAATCTATACGTTATCTAAACCTGTTTATCCAGAGCAGGATCACAGGAGCCTGGAGCCTACCCCAGCAGGTTTGGATGCAAGGCAGGAAAAATCCCTGGTATGCAATATGTATGATATGGCTGATGTTAAGAACAAAAAGAATATGATATTTCAACTATCTGATTTGAGAGAGAAACATTGAAAAAATGGGGACAGATATTTTAACACAATTCTGCTACTGGAATATTTTCACAATATCAGGTATTTTGAGCTGTGAATATGAACTAAAAAAGATAATAAATATAGAATAAATACAAAAACAAATTAGTATGTGTAGCTTTTCACCACTTGTCAGACTCTCTTCCCCCACCTACCTGTAGTTCAGTAGAGACATTGCCAACTCAGGAATTTTACAAGGTTTGAGTATCTTCGTTGTTAAATGACGTTTTTAAAGCACAAGTGATTGGTCAGCAACAATATGTTGATGTTGTATGATGACCTTGTCAGTCTCTCGATCAGTGCTGTTTCAAAAATCGGGAGTGGTCTCCCCCAGACTCTTTCTTGTACTCAGAAATGGGGATGGATATTTGAGGACTAAACTGCAAGACAATGATTATATTATGTACATTAAAGAACCATCAACAACAAATCAAATTAATATATTGAACACTTGTTATAAAAGTAGAGTTGAATAAATCAGACTCTGCAGCTGCATGAATAAAAGAAAAAAATCAAGTATGTGTTGAGGTAAAGTACTACTTCCAATTAATGGATTTGGCCCAAAAGTTAATATAGATCTACAATTTTGGTGTAGCAACCACATGCCAAATTTCATCCATCTATCTAGTTTCGTTTTTGAGTTATCATGTTTACATACACACACACATACATAATTCCAAAAAATGGTATTTTCGGACTCGGAGTTCTAAAACGTCAAGATTCAACAAAATGTTGGTCGAATTTTTTTCATGATTATATTTTCCCTATATTGTATACTTCGAGTGTGAAGTGGCATCTGTATTTCTCAGGTGCCTGCTTTTTGTTGACAGTAATTAACTGAAACATTACTCACTCGTGATATTTCTGTCCATACGGTAAAATTTTTGATGAGTAGCACATTCCGATTTCAGGCATTTGAATTACATCATGATATACAACAAGTGCAAAGAAAGGCAGCATGTTAATCGCTTTCTATTCCACACACTTTACACACGTATTCAGCTCTCTCTCACACTGCACACGTTGTGTGAACAGCTGCCCTCCGTCACCAGCTATTTCTCTAAGATTATAAATAACAATGCTAGTAATCCCAGAGTCTTATTCTCGACAATTGATCGTTTACTAAACCCAGGTAACTCAAAGGAATGCCTCCTAAGTACTTCCAGTAAAACCTGTGAGGCTTTTGCTGTATTTTTCAATCAAAAAATTAATGATATTAGAAATAACATAGTATATCTCCCCAACACTAAGGATCCTCCTAAACCCCAGTTTTCTGTTATAAACAAATTAAACTCTTTCACTAGGATAGATTTACCTGATTTACATCAAATAATTTCTCAACTGAAACCCTCCACCTGTGCCCTTGACCCAATACCATCAAATTTTTTCAAAGAAGTTACGGTCGTGCCAATTGATAATGTTCTTGACATAGTAAATTCGTCATTAGATACGGGGGTGTTCCCAGACTGTCTCAAGACTGTTGTAGTTAAACCCCTACTTAAGAAAAATAATCTTGACCCCTCTGCTCTTGAACATTTTAGACCCATCTCTAACCTACCTTTCTTAAGTAAAATTTTAGAGAAGGCAGTCATTATGCAGTTAAATGACCACCTCAATAAATATGCTATTCTTGATAAATTTCAGTCAGGTTTTAGAATAAATCATAGCACAGAAACTGCACTCGTTAAAGTAGTAAATGACTTGCGGGTAAATGCAGACAGAGGCCATTTATCTGTTCTCATCCTCTTAGATCTGAGTGCCACATTTGACACCATTGATCATAATATTCTTAGAAATCGCCTTAGTCAATGGGTGGGCCTCTCTGGCAATGTCTTAAATTGGTTTGAATCCTACCTGGCAGGGAGAAAATTCTTTGTTAGTTGTGGTAATTACAACTCAAAGACGCATGGTATCCTATATGGTGTTCCATAAGGCTCTATCCTGGGTCCGCTGCTCTTCTCAATCTACATGCTTTCATTAGGTCAGATTATCTCAGGGCACAACGTGAGCTACCACAGCTATGCTGATGACACACAGCTGTATTTATCAATAGCACCTGATGACCCCGATTCTATTGATTCACTGACACAAAGTCTGACTTGTATTTCAGAATGGATGAATAGTATCTTTCTCAAGCTAAAGAAAGAGAAAACTGAAATCTTAGTGATTGGCAATAATGGATACAGTGAGGCTATTAGAAATAAACTGGATATATTAGGATTAAAAGTCAAGACGGAGGTAATAATCTTAGGGGTAACTGTTGACTGTAATCTGAATTTTTAAATCGCATATTAATCAGATCACTAGGACAGCATTTTTTCAACTTAAGAAACATAGCAAAAGTTAGACCTCTTATATCATTGAAAGATGCTAAGAAATTTAGTTCACGCGTTTGTTTTCAGTCGACTAGATTACTGTAAAGCAGTCCTCTCAGGAATACCTTAAAAAAAGACATAAATCGTTTGCAACTAGTGCAGAATGCAGCTGCTAGAATCCTAACAAGGAAAAGAAAATCCGAGCACATTTCTCCAGTTTTGATGTCACTACACTGGTTACCTGTGTCATTCAGGATTGACTTTAAAATTCTGCTTATGGTTTATAAAGCCTTAAATAATCTCGCCCCATCTTATCTATCAGAATGTCTGACATCTTATATTCCAAATTGTAATCTCAGATCCTCAAATGAGTGTCTCCTTAGAATTCCGAGAGCAAAACTTAAAAGAAGTGGTGAGGCGGCTTTCTGCTGTTATGCACCTAAAATCTGGAATAGCCTACCAATAGGAATTCGCCAGGCTAATACAGTGGAGCACTTCAAGAAACTGCTGAAAACACATTATTTTAACATGGCCTTCTCATGATTTCACTGTAATTTAATCCTGATACTCTGTATATCCAATTCATTATAATAACTATCCACGGTAGCTCTAAAATCTGTACTAACCCCTATTCTCTCTTCTGTTTCTTTTTCCGGTGACCTTTTGGTGGTGGCTTTCGTCACCACCATCTACTCAAAGCACCATGATGTTCCAACAGTGATGGATTAAAAGCCAGAAGTCTGCATGTCCATCATCATCAAGTCCTTCCGTGAGAACCCTAGACACAAGAGGACTATTTCATATATGTTAGGTAGAATGCCCAGAGGAGACTGGGCAGTCTCGTGGCCTGGAACCGCTGCAGATTTTATTTTTTTCTCCAGCTGTCTGGAGTTTATTTTTTTTTTGTTTTTTCTGTCCACCCTGGCCATCGGACCTTACTCTTTTTTTTTTTTTTTTTTTTTATGTTAACTAATATTCTTATTTTAATTTCTTATGTTTTTTTATTTACTGTTCTTCATTATGTAAAGCACTTTGAGCTACTTTTTTGTATGAAAATGTGCTATACAAATAAATGTTGTTATTATTATTATTACCAGCTGCCGATCACTGGATGAATAAGAATTAAATGTTATAAGGGTTAAAAACAACTAACAGCAAGAATTTTAATTCAAAGGTGAAAACTAAAATTGTTTAGTAAATCATTTTATTTCAGTTGGTCTTTTCAGCTACTTTAGTAGTTTCGTTTAGTTTGGTTTTCATTTGTTTTGTTAATTTTATTTCAGTTTACGAAAAAGTTGTTTTAATAATAGTTTCAGTTTTGATTATACTTTTCATCAACTATAATAACCTTGGTTGTGACCCGCTGAGCTGGCTACTTTGAGCAGTTGTTCAAAGCTGATCCTCCGGCTAGGACGTTGGATATCTCTGGGTCCATGGTTCTTGAGGCTGATCCTTCAATTCGCTGTGAACCACCCACTCTCACTGAGATTGCACAGGTGGCGAACCAGCTGAGGGGATGGGGATGGGGATGGGGGTAGGCTGTAGGGATCTGTGGTATCTGGGGTGAACTTCTTCAGGCTGGTGGTAAGGCTGTCCTCCTGGCATTGCAAGCAATCTTTGCTTCCGTTTCGGAGACTGGCATCATTCCAACTGACTGGAAAACCGGACTTGTCGTCCCTATCTGGAAAGGGAAGGGTGATCGCCTGGATTGCAGCAACTACAGGGGGATAACACTGCTCTCAGTGCCGGGTAAGATCCTTGCTAGGGTCGTCCTCAACAGGATCTGTGATCACTTGCTCACCTACCAGTGACCGGAACAGTCTGGTTTTATGCCTAAGAATGCTAATATTGACCGCATCCTGGCACTGAAGGTTCTCATGGAGTGGAAACGCGAATATTGGCTGTTTCTTTGCAGCCTTTGTCGTTTTTCGCAAAGCGTTCGACTGAGTTGATCGAGCTGCCCTGTGGGACATCCTGAGGATTCGCGGGATCCCCTCGAGGTTACTGAATATCACGGCCGGCCTGTACACTGGTACTGTGAGTGCTGTGCAGAGTGGAGGCAAGACCTCTGTGTTTTTCCCAGTTGATTCTGGGGTTCGTCATGGGTTTGTTGCTCCTACTCTGTTCAATGCTTGTATGGACTGGGTGTTGGGCAAGGTCGTGGGGTCCAGTGGCTGTGGGGCATCTGTTGGTGAAGAAAGGTTCATGGATCTTGACTTTGCTGATGATGCTGTGATCTTTGCGGAGTCAATGGAGGCTCTGATCGGGTGCTCGAGAGACCCGAGTGAGGAGTCTGAGTGTCTGCGCTTGCGAGTGTCCTGGATAAAAACCAAGATCCAGGCCTTTAATGACCTCTTGGGCACAGCCATCAGCAGTGTGTGTGTTTGCAGAGAGAGTGTCGACCTTGTTGAGAGGTTTACTTACTTTAGCAGTGACATTCATGTTCCTGGTGACTCTTCCTACGAAGTCAGACGGATTGGGAGAGCATGGGGGGTCATGAGGTCGCAGGAAAGGGGTGTGTGGCACTCCCGATATCTGTGCAAAAGGACAAAGGTCCAAGTCTTTAGAGTCCTGGTGCTGCCTGTCTTGCTATATGGGTGCGAGACATGGATACTATCCAGTAACTTGAGACGAAGACTGGACTCCATTGGTACTGTGTCTCTCCGGAAAATCCTTGGGTACCGTTGGTTCGACTTTGTGTCGAATGAGCAGTTGCTCATGCAGTCCCAAATGAGGCACATTACCTGCATTGTGAGGGAGCATCAGTTAAGGCACTACAGCCATGTGGCGCGTTTCCCCGAGGGTGATCCAGCTCGTAAGATCCTACTTTTTGGGGACCCGAGTGGCTGGACCAGACCAAGGGGTCGCCCACGTAACACCTGGCTGCGGCAGATAGAGCGTCATTTCTGGAGGGTGGGACTGGACAGCATGTCTGCCTGGGGGGTTGCAAACCGGGATCCCGAGTTGTTTCGTTGTGTAGTGGGTGTGGCAACGCACTGTACCAGTTCATGCTCCCCAACTTGACTTGGCTTGTATGGTCAGTAAGTTTTTTTTAGTTACTAGAGCTCTATATAATGGTGCTTTTGACATTTAGCCAGTTACCTGCACACCAATGTTGGGCCGAATTGTGCTGAGATGGACAACAATTTAAATGTGTCATCACTATCCATAAAGTGAAATTTTATAATACTTTTGAATTCATATTGAGTTCTTATCACCTCCATATGTTGCCAAAAATTGAATTCTGAAATAGTAATACCATGAATATATTGTGTATTTTTAAATAACACATTTTTGTAAAAACAGTTTAAGGGGGCAACTTTACTCACTATAGATATCACAAGGGGAAATGAACAACATGAAGAAAGTGGTAGATTCCTTATGTTTTTGCCCCATAAAGTCATGCAGTCTTTAATGTGAATTGATATTGTTAAACCTGTCTCTAAGATATCTTCTGTTGTGCCACAACGTTCTTGCTTTTTGTGAACTGTCTGTGTTATAAATTCATGGAGTAAAGTAAAACACAGATATGCAAAGGGCTGGAAAGGGGATTTGTATTTAAATTTAGAAACTGACATTATCTTTGCTGTTGTCCATTTAGTACTTAATTAGTGGTACGAAGATTCCTTTTCATTTTTTGAGGTCTTTAAAATTAGACTCTCTTTAAAGAGTGTGTGATTAGGGCTTTTTCTTTTTTTAATGTTTAATGCTTCCTGGTAACTGTCAATTAGTGACACTTCCTGAATACTCAAAGCATGCTTGTAAAATTTAAGTCTTGGTTGAATAAGCCTCTTTTTGAGCATGGATTGTAATTTCCAAAAACTGATGTGGTGCATAAGTTTGATACTGAGATAGCCTTGGACGTGTTCTAGTTTGCAATAAACATGTAACTGTTACAGTGGTTTTTTTTTTTTTTAGCAGCTGAAATAATGTGATTTTTTTTAATACAAAAATGAAATGAACCTACTATTATATTCCTTGGTATTAAGCCAGAGCATGACTTTGGCTTGGAATCCTATGTAATTGCATCTAGCCCAAGTTAGACTTGGTGTGCTTTACAGTGCAAAGCCCCAATAACTCTTGGAATGGTGATGTGGTCTGCCTTCCAGTGGATAACATATGCTGCAAAAATCATGAATATTTCTAGGCATTTTGCAATTCAAAGGTATTCCTCAATATTGAGTGGGATGGAGCTTTCAACCAAAACACATTTTCAAATTAGAAGCTGTAAAGCCAGTTTTTGAACAAACTGAATCATTAATTGAATCAAGTCATAGCAATGCCATGTGAATTGGACATCAAATATTAACATGGATAGTGCAACTGCTGCATATGATGATTGACTGAACCGCCATAATATACTTGGTGCCTTTGGCTGCCTGAAGGTTCACAGTGGTGTAAGTTTTTTGTGGATGGTTAAAAGGTCAAATGAAAGCTATCAAGTAGAATGGTGTTTAGTCCCTTAAGTACTGTTCTCAATGCAGCAAAGCCTTCTGCCATGGTAGCTGGCAGTAAAACAACGGGCACATTGATTGTGTGGGTTAGGCACTGTCATTCTACCCTTGTTCAAGCAATATGAAAAATAGTGTGTCAAACACTTCTGTCCTGATTAACATCTGGTTGTGCCTTAGTGATCATTTTAAACCATATTGCATGAAATGTGCAGATGCAAATTTAGTACACACTAGTGAGCATCAGGCATGACTTTCCTACCATTTTTATGTTGTGGCATTTATATGCTTCAATCGGTGGGTTTGTTTTTCATGTGTGTGTTTTGGGAGGGGCGGGGGCGTTATTTTTTTTTTTTGGAGTTTTTTCTAAAGTAATTAAGCATAATTCAAAGGAGGCTAAGAAAATGAGGCTGTATGCAAATCTATAGCACATTTTCACACAACGTGTAATAGCTTTACAAATGTCGGATAGTTACAAGATAGTTAATTTGGACAAGAATAATGCTTGCATAGCTATAGTCTAATACCATATGCTAAGTCTCTAAAGATGTTAAGTTGTCAGAGGATAAAATGAAGAGACTCCGTGCCCAAAAGTTAAGGTTTTAATCCAACAACAGGAAACAATCGTCCTCCAAACTTTCTAGATTCCTTAACACTCTTTTTATCCCTCTTCACTATCTCCACCTAGTGGCTAAAGTACAGAACATAACATATTCCCCCTTTACTTAAGAATAGTACAATTACAGTAGGTAGTTAAACATCACTAGCATTCTAATAATCACTGACTTACATCAAACATTCAAATTTATGTAACAAAGTCCTCAAGCCAACGAGGGGATCTTCTCATACGAGCTGGAGGAATGTCAGAAACCTCGGGTATCGATATCGATGTAGATTGGGGTGGTAATTCCACTGTAGCATTCCCTGAAGCATCACTTGGCACATGTGTATTTGTCTTAGATAAATAATAAAATAATAATAATACGTTTTATTTATATAGCGCCTTTCCCATGCTCAAGGCACTTACAGAATATAATAAAGAACGGCAGCATATACAGTATATAGCATTGTACAAACCAGATAAATAAATAAAGTAGATTAAGACAGTGAATTCTGGGAAAAAAAAACAGACGGCATAATTGATGGTCTAGCACACACACATACAGGTTACATTAGCACCTTGACAGAGAAGTAAACTGAGAGAAGGGTAATAAAGTCAAGTAGAGCTAAAAAGTCTTCTTGAACAGATGAGTTTTGAGTTGTTTTTAAAAGAATTCATGGAGTCGGCTGACCTGATTTCGGTAGGTCATTCCAGAGTCTGGGCGCTATACAGCTGAAGGCCCTGTCACCCATGGAGTGTAGATTAGTGTGGGGTACAACAAGATTGCCAGAATCAGAGGACCTTAGTGGGCGGGCAGGCACATATTGATGGAGTAGGTCACTGATGTAGTTTGGCGCGAGGTTATTTAAGGCTTTGTAGGTTATTAGTAGGATTTTATATTTGATTCTGTAAGACACAGGGAGCCAGTGAAGACGGAGCAGGATGGGTGTGATGTGCTCGCTGCTGCTGAGTTTTGAATAAGCTGGAGCTGTGATATAAGATTAGAAGGGGCACCTGCCAGTAGGGAATTACAATAATCGATGCGGGATGTGATAAAAGCATGGACAAGTTTCTCAGCATTAGAAAAGGAGAGGAAGGAGCGAACACGGGATATGTTATGGAGGTGAGAGTAAGAAAGTTTCTTAATGTGATTTATGTGGGCAGAATAAGAGAGGGAGGAATTAAAAATTACACCAACATTTTTTACAGTAGAGGCAGGTCTGATGAGATCACCGCCAAGATAGACAGGTTTTAATTTCACTAAGGCAGGTTGTGAGCTGAGAAAGCTCTGATGAAGTTCCACTTTTAACATTGAAGTAGAGTTGAGTATTGTCTGCATAAAAATGATAACCCAGTCCATAGCTACGGATAATATGGCCAAGGGGAAGCATGTAAATACAGAAAAGCAGAGGACCAAGGACAGAGCCCTGAGGAACTCCTTGTGTGACTGGTGCTGAGCTGGATCTGCTGTTGCCAAGACTAACATAAGATAAATGGGAAGAATGCCATTTTTTTTCCATCTACCAAAAGGTAAGTGCATGGACCAATTTCTTTTTTAATTTCCACAGGCTGTGAAAATCTTGGGTGTGCTTTTGGAACGTGTATTAGATTCTGAATACGCACCTTGTACCCGTTTTGAAAAACAGGAATCTATGCACCATGTCTGCTATCTGTATATTTTTTCATTTTCTGTTGAAGGGAGGAAACTCTCTTACCAACAGTGTCATTATCGGCCTTGCAGGCAATAGGAGGAGGAAGGACATTGAGGCGTGTTCGCATTTCCTGGCCATGAAGCAATTCAAAAGGAGAAACTCCAGTAGTAGCATGTGGTGTTGTACGATATACCTGAAGGAATTCTGAGATGACAGGTTTCCAGGGTTTTGCTTGTAAGATAGCAGATTGGATGCAGCCTTTGAGAACACCATGAAATCTTTCAATGGCACCATTTGCAGCTGGATGGTATACTGAAGTGCGTATGTGTTGTATATTTCTTTCTTTGAGAAATGCTGCAAAGTCTGTTGATGTGAATTGACATCCATTATCTGACATTATGGAATGTGTCCGATAATGCTTTCAGCTAAAGACTGAAGTGAGGAAATCTATAACATTCTGAGCAGTGACAGAAGCAGTGAAGGCAACTTCTGGCCACTTGCTATGATAATCAATAAGTGTTAGAGCATAATGACAATTCCAGACAGCTGTTTCAAATGGACCCACTATATCTATGGCCAACTTTTGCCAGGATTAAAATGGAAATGGAACAGGTTGTAAAGGTGCAGGAGAAGGGTTAGCTGTCTTGTCAGATGACTGGCACAGTTGACAATTGTTAACTTGAGCTGAGACCATATCATCTATACCTGGCCACCAGTATAGCTCATGCAGATGCTGTTTAGTTCTCACAATGCCTTGGTGACCTTCATGAGCAAGCGCTACCAAGGTATGGCGCAGAGAAACTGGAGCAATGAGACGGGCACCACAGAACACAAACTCGTTTTTTGCAGTAAATTCATCTTGTAATCTGAAATATGGACGCATAACTATGCCAACTGCATTAAGAGAAGACGGCCAACCACAGGTAATCTGATTTCGCAGAGCAGACAACTCACTGTAAGAGGCTGAAGCAAACTCACCAGGTGAGAGGGCAGTCAGAGCAGGAGATAACATTGCCACAAACTCAGGTTCAGTTGCATAAATGTCCTCAGCAGCAGCAGGCAAGGGCAAGCGAGAGAGACAATCAGCAATGTAATTCTGTGACCCAGGACGGTAAGCAACAGTATAGTTGAAACACAACAGTCGTGCTGCCCAGCGTGCAATCCGCATGCCTGCATGGTCAGACCCTTTTGAGGACAGTAGAGTGGTCAATGCTTGATGATCAGTACGGAGAATAAATTTACGACACCACAAGTAAGTCCTCCTTTTTTCAACAGCCCACACACATCCAAGAGCTTCTTTTTCAACTGTAGAATATTTCCTTTCAACAGCAGTAAGACTCCTAGACACAAAGGCAACAGTCCACTCTGTATGGTCAGGTTGGTATTGAGCTAGGACAGCTCCTAGCCCATAATCAGATGAGTCAGTGGAAACTATAGTAGGCAAATCAGGGTCAAATAAGGTCAAAGCTGGACTGTCAATTAGCAACTGTTTCACTGACACAAAGCTGTGCTGAGCTTCCTCAGACCAGGAATACTGCGTATCTTGGCGGAGGCAGGCGCGTAAGGGTTCTATAATAGTGGCAAAATTTGGGATAAACTTATTATACCAAGATGCAAATCCAAGGAATGAATGTAACTTGGTAACTTCTGTTGGAGTTGGAGCATGCAGAAGAGCAGCAAGATGCTCCTGATCAGGTTTTATCTCTTGTGCTGTAACAGTATAACCCAGAAAACCCAGACTGGCCTGATTTAAAATGACATTTTGATTTGTTTAACTGCAATCCTGCATCTTTTATGCGTTTTAAGAACTGCTTGAAGTGTCTGATAATGGTCAGCTTGTGTTCGTCCCCACAAAATTATATTAAAGTAGTTTGCAACATTTGGCAACCCCTGCAAGATTGTAGTGAGCATCTTTTGAAAAACAGATGGAGCAGATGCTAACCCATATGGGACCCGGCAGAACCTGAACAGTCCTTCATGAGTAATAAAGGCAGTCAGATCACGGCTCTCTTCATGAAGCAAAAGCTGAAAGTATGCACTTTCTAAATCAATAGTGGCGAACACTGTTGCTCCTCTCAGCAATGACAGGATTTCATCAATATGAGGAAGAGGAAAGCTGTCTAATAATAGCTTTATTTGGTTCTCGCAAGTCAACGCACATACGGATACCCCCAGTCCTCTTTTGGATCAGTGCAAAGGGCGAGACCCAGAGAGAGGCATCAATGGTTTCAATAATCCCTGCTTGAAGAAGGCGATTTAGCTCTGCACTAACATCATGCCGAACTGACAATGGTAAACAACGTAATTTTTGTTATACTGGAGTAAAAGTCTAATACTTTAACTTTGTGTATGAAGCCTTTTGCACAATTTAGGGCAAGCGGAGGTGATGTAGCTGTAGAAAGATGCACGACAGGAATAGAGTTTGTGTTAGCACATGGTAAGACAGTACTGCCATTAAAGCACAAATGTAGACCCTTTATTAAATCCATTCCCAACAAAGTAGTCCCAGACTCCACTATGAAGACTGATGTAGAGCATGTAACATCATCTTTGGTCACAGTAACAGGTAAGCAACCAAGCACAGGGAGTGGAGTACATGAATAAGTCACTAGCTTAACTGAAGGTGGCAGTCAAGGTTCTTCTTGAATGTTTGCATCATATACTGTATACATTTAGGCAAAATGGATATGGATGATCCAGAATCCACAGATCCACGAGTGCAGTAGCAGTTGACGTTTTCATTGTGACACTGCAACGGATTCTGTCAGCTGCTGAATGGTCACTTATGTAAAGGATCTGAAGCTCAGGTAAGGCAACTTCTTGCACAGAGCATGTTTGCGGAGAACGGCAAACCCGTGCAAAATGACCAGTCTTTTGACAGTTTTTACATTTAGCAGAAGCAGCAGGACAGTTTTTATCATTTGCAAGATGCTTATAAGATCCACAACGTTAGCAAGCACGAACAGAGGCTGCAGGAGGCACAGCAGCTTTAGGTTGTGAAACTGGCAGAGACTTGAAAGGTCTGTAGTGGCGGTGGCCAGCAGCAGACGCAGGTTTAGTGTGTAAAGCTTATACCGGCACTGGTTTATCTCCCGAAATAAACTTTGCCTGCTCACCAGCAGCTTCAATTTGCGTAGCAATCGTAATAGCTTTATCCAAAGTCAAGTCAGCTTCTAAAAGTAAGCGTTCGCATATGCGATGACTAACCACGTGTTCCACCAACTGATCTCGTAACATTTCATCCAGTTTAGTGTCAAACTCACATTTAACTGCCAAGTCAGGTAGTGTGGCTATGTACTGTGATATAGTTTCATTAGCAGCCTGAGCATGTTTTCTAAAAGCATGACGCTCGGCAACAACATTTCTCAGTGGAGCAAAGTGAGCTCATAATGGCGTCCTCCATTGACATACCTTGATTTGGAAGTGTGTAAAACAATCTCTGACCTTCTGTTCCCAGACAATGAAGGAGAAGTGCCTTCTTGCGTGCTTCCGGCCATTCATCTCCTGATGCACCAAGAACCAGCATGTAGTTACTGAACATTTTCCGCCACATTTCGAACGGTATGGCGGGTTCACCCGCACGTGGCAGAAATGGTGGAGGAAAAGGAGTAGCAGCAACAGCCATTGTAGACCAGTAGAAGCAAGTAAGTATCTCGTCGCCAATTTAAGTTGTCAGCTGTCATAAAATGAAGAGACTCAATGCCCAAAAGTTAAAGTTTTAATCCAACAACTGGAAGCAACAACAGGAAACGATCGTCTTCCAAACTTTCTAGATTCCTTAACACTCTTTTTATCCCTCTTCACTATCTCCACCTAGTGGCCAAAGTACAGAACATAACAAAAGAAGAGTATGATAAGGTCAAATGGACACAAATTCTAAACTGGAGAAAAAAAATCTGCAAAGTCTAAAAGACTGCCCAGCCCTCACTGGGCATTCAACCGAACATAGATGTCCTTCAGTTATTTCTCATAGTTTTCAGGCTTGGTCCCAGAGGATTTGTTGCAGAAGGTTTCATGGACAGCTTGGGTACCTGCCTTCATTTGAACATCACAGTGCCTTGATCATGTGGTGGTGATGCAATTCCACCACAGGGGAAACTGGAGAAAAGTAGAGATTAGTAATGATTGCCAATCCCTGAAGAATATAATTCTGTTAGATCTAAGGTTGTGACTTGAAATGTGGTGGGGGGCACTTAAATATAGAATGGAGCAAGTTTTATATACCATTTTTGTATTAAAGTTGATTCTAAGACGTGGGTAACCAGTGTAATGTTAAAACTGGAGAGATGTGCACATCTCTTATCTAGTTAAGATTCTTGCTTGCAACCTAGTGTGTGTGTGTGTGTGTGTGTATGAATGAATGCTGTGATCAGGTCTAATAGATCAAGAACAAATATGTTGCTTTGTCCACATTAACCCAAAGTCCCTTAATACTTTAACCAGTGCAGTTTCTGTACTATGATTTGTTCTAAAATATGCCTGAAACTTCTCAAGGATTGAATATTTGTTCAAGTAGTCAACAGCCAAAACTGCTGTGGGTCCTCCCTCCCCCCTTACAATTTCTTACGGGTAGGTTAGAAATGGGTCTAAAGTTGTTAAACAGAACAGTTGATTATTTTTCTTGAGCAGGGTTTTAACTACTGCAGTCTTTAGATACAAGGGTCTACCCCAGACTGTCTAATGATAGTGTACCTAGCACTCTTCACTCATCGGTGAGCATGTCACGGATTTCTTTGGAAAAAGCTTTTTGGGGACTGTTAAGGACACAAGTGGAGGTTTTTATTTGAGAAATTTTTCTATGGCTTGCGGGTTGACCTAATTGTGTGAAAGATTTACCTTAAGAGCATGCTGGGATTTAACACAGTTAACATTAGTGGGATTCATTGAGAGAGATAATATAATCTCTCTCTCTCTCTCTCTCTCTCTCTAAAAAAGCCTAAAGTTTTGCTGGAGGTATTCTCTTGAATAAGTGGAGTTTAGAAGATAGTTGAGAATAGGGCTGGATATTGGCTCTGATGTCCCAATTTGATATCTATTTTAACTTTAATTAGCATGCAATTATATATTAAGTGCTAGCTTTTTAGAGTTTACTTATGCATGCACTGAGAACATTTATATAATGTGAAAAATTTCAGTAACACTTTATTTGAAGGTTGTCTACATAGTGTCTTAACATGGAATGACATTTAAGAATCAATGCTTATTAGTGTGTGTGTGTGTGTAGATGAGATGTGATCATGCTAAGACAAGGCAGTGAGACAAAAGGACAGCTGCTGTACAGGCTTTTAAATGATTGACGTGCGACAAGCAGATCACGCAAAAGCAAGATGGCAGCTAATCTGACAGCGACTCCTTAGCGAGCGTTCAGCCACCGCCTTCACAACACGAGCAGCATTATACGTCCTGCGAGAGACGTTTAACCACGCCCGGGGCCGGAAATAAAGGACAAAGAGTAGATGACAAAGTAGAACGTTGGAAACAATTCAAAAATGTTGGCACGGTACACCTGCACAGCAAGTCTTCTCTGAAGACACTTTGATGTCCAGCAAGACTACTTGCATGACACGCCATACTAACAATTTCTCGGAGACACTAACGTCCTGCAAGACAAGGAAGTGAGATAAAAGTACCGCTGCTGTATAGGCTTTTAAATGAACGACACGCAGTGCGACATGTAGATCACGTAGCATGGAACAAGCAGCAGTAGCTGTTGCTGTACAGGCTTTTATGAACAACGCGCAGTGCAACATGCAGATAACGCAGCACAGAACAAGCAGCAGCTGCTGTACAGGCTTTTAAATGATTGACTTGCATGACCCTAGCAGCCCCGGGGGGGAGTAACTCCATCACTATTACTGGCAAATATCAAGAAATAAAAAATTAAATGAAATGAAAATAACAATCTCTTTATATTGTAAAACTGGATAACCAAACCGAAGGGTTGGTGAGTGAAGCGAGTAGGTGGCAGAGCCCCCTAGTTTTTACAAACAAAAAAAAAAAACACTGCACTTGCTCAGAAGTCACCGAAATCTGGGTTATGTAGGAAGCTTCTTGTTTTAATGCAGTTTATTGACATCAGTTATTTGCTAGATATAGGTAATTAGCCAAATGTATTCCTCTATTAGACATTTTTAAACTAATCTTGAGTTAATCGAAATTTAAAGATAAGTGGGAAGATTAGTGTCTGTCTTTCTAAAATTCTATGAGTTAAACCTAGATTAACGCAACTGTTACCCATAAGCAACTGTCTCCAATGTGTCGTCACACTTCATCCTCAAACCAAAAAAGGAGGCATTTTAAAATGAGGGTTTAGTGCTGAGGCTTGTTGATGGTGTGCTAGGTGAACACCAAACCACCCCATGACTAATCCACTAATATGATCTGTGCGGTACAGCTTCTAGAGCTGCTTTGCGCACAAGCCGACTTTATTATCACAGGCTGCTCTGAAAATCTGAACAATTGACAACTTGCTTGGATGGGCAAGGCACATTGCAAACATTTTCCACCCTAGCAATATAGCTACTATAGCCAGGTGCTAAAACAGAAGCAATGTTTATTGCAGTTGCCAACACAAACTTGTCACTGATTTGGTCACACAAAGAAAGGATGCATTGGAAGTGCTACAAATGTTTTTGGAACAACTGTCTGCGTCTTGGCAGCTGTGCCTACTAGTGTGTGTGTGTGTTTGTGTGTGTGTGTGTGTATACACACACAATGAGGTTTCTCCTGGTGTGACTGGCATGCAGCCCACTTGCCTGCACAAGTGCCCAGTAATTTTTAATGCAATGGCATGTGATTGTCATGCAGGAATTGGCTGCCCTAGATGTCCAGCTGTTGCAAATTAGGGCTTTTCTCTCCAGTGACCGGAGATGTGGTGATGCTTTGCTTAAGATCTTCATAAAGCGTAGCTACAATGACTTCACTCATTTGCTTTCTGTTGGTATAGTATACACTGGTTCCAAAACCTGCATTTGTTGAAAGCCCATGCATGACGGATTAAGCTTGGAGTTGAACATTGTTTCCAGTGTAGTGTTTAGGTTCTGCTCATTTTGGATGTTGACTGAGAACGTTTCTGGGTGAAGTCTAGATAACTAATTTCTCAAATATGTTGTTACCTCAATAATTCTGATTTGTACAGATTACATATAGCTGTGCTTTACCAATGCACTGTTTGATTATGTAGGAAGTCCACACAACTGATTTAAGTGTTGAAAATGCTGACAATATATCCGTTTTCCTATTACAGAAAAGATTGTCTTGCTGGTTAATCTAGTATTTTTAGTAAAGGCACATAAGGTCTTTGAAGAGCACAGCTGTGTCAGTGTTAGGACAGCTTGAAATGTAATTAAGTTCACATTTATATTGCTTTGTCTGGATTTTTTTTAAACTATAGTCTGTCAGTATTGTACAATGCACATGTATAGCCAAATCCACTAGCGGGCCGCAGGCGTCTGACAGCCGGGCCGGGAGAGAAGTGCCGACAACGGAGACTCACTCAGTGAAGGGCTACAGCAAAATGGCTGCCACCTTCACTGAGGACACTTTTCAGAATGCTAGGCAGGCGGGGCTTTGCAGAAGCACAGAGAGAGGTGAGAGGCTGAGCTGAGGAGAGATACGAGCACATACTACAGGTAAAATTCCGTTACAACAAAATTTTCATTACAACGAAGAATTTTTATGGTCCCGACAGTTTTCCCATATGACACGAGTCTATAGAAATCTTGTTACTACAAAATACATTCAGCAGATTCTTTAATTACAACGAAGTGCCCAAAGACCTTGAAATGCTTGCATGAATCATCCGCAGAGCAGTTAGTTCTGTGGTTGCAGCTCAGTTGTGCACAACGATCCCCAAACAGAAACAGTGTTTGTGTGTGTTTTTTTTTTTCTCCTCTCTCTCTCCAGTGGTTTTCAGTGATACCTTTTTTGCTTATTGCTTGTCAACATTTGATAAACATCCTTTTGGAATTTAACTCATTGTTACCCTCCTATAGAAACAGCAGACCTGAAAAACCGATAACCATTATCATTAGAAAAAAAACATTTTCTAGCTCTTGATTGCGCCAAAAAAGAAGAAAGATGTTGTCAGTGAATTCGTAATTTTGCCATCGACACTGTCAACTTTCTTGAATGACCGAGCAGCCAGGCTGGAGGAGCCGGAGGAATCATCTGAGGCAAAAGTGAAGCAGCAGCACGTGGGGCAGAGGAAGAAGATACCCAGAGGTAGGGAGAGGGGGCACCTGGTTGGTGGTGACAGCAGGAGAGGCAGCAGTTAGCAGGTACAGCTACTATCTTGAAGGAAGAGACGGCATGTGTGGAGCTTTGAGGGGGAATGCTTAAAGACATAGGAGCAGAGTTTTGGCAGTGAACACACACCTCTTCTCTTATACACAGAAGTGAGATGGCTTTCTAAAGGTAGATCACTGACCAGAGTTTTTGAGTTATGAGAGCTGATCCAGTGATTTTTTTTTTCTGAAAAAAAAAAACACTTGCCACTAACAGCACATTTTAGTGACGCTGAATGGGTCACAAAACTTGCCTACTTTTGTGACATATACAGTGCATCCGGAAAGTATTCACAGCGCATCACTTTTTCCACATTTTGTTATGTTACAGCCTTATTCCAAATTGGAATAAATTTATTTTTTTCCTCAGAATTCTACACACAACACCCCATAATGACAACATGAAAAATGTTTACTTGAGATTTTTGCTAATTTATTAAAAATAAAAAAATTGAGAAAGCACATGTACAAAAGTATTCACGGCCTTTGCCATGAAGCTCAAAATTGAGCTCAGGTGCATCCTGTTTCCCCTGATCATCCTTGAGATGTTACTGCAGCTTCATTGGAGTCCACCTGTGGTAAATTCAGTTGATTGGACAAGATTTGGAAAGGCACACACCTGTCTATATAAGGTCCCACAGTTGACAGTTCATGTCAGATCACAAACCAAGCATGAAGTCAAAGGAATTGTCTGTAGACCTCAGAGACAGGATTGTCTCGAGGCACAAATCTGGGGAAGGTTACAGAAAAATGTCTGCTGCTTTTTAAGGTCCCAATGAGCACAGTGGCCTTCATTATCCGTGAGTGGAAGAAGTTCAAAACCACCAGGACTCTTCCTATAGCTGGCTGGCCATCTAAACTGAGCGAATGGGGGAGAAGGGCTTTAGTCAGGGAGGTGACCAAGAACCTGATGGTCACTCTGTCAGAGCTCCAGAGGTCCTCTGTGGAGAGAGGAGAACCTTCCAGAAGGACAACCATCTCTGCAGCAATCCACCAATCAGGCCTGTATGGTAGATTGGCCAGACGGAAGCCACTCCTTAGTAAAAGGCACATGGCAGCCCGCCTGGAGTTTGCCAAAAGGCACCTGAAGGACTCTCAGACCATGAGAAAGAAAATTCTCTGGTCTGATGAGACAAAGATTGAACTCTTTGGTGTGAATGCCAGGCATCACATTTGGGGAAAACCTGGCACCATCCCTACAGTGAAGCATGGTGGTGGCGGCATGATGCTGTAGGGATGTTTTTCAGCAGCAGGAACTGGGAGACTAGTCAGGATAAAGGGAAAGATGACTGCAGCAATGTACAGAGACATCCTGGATGAAAACCTGCTCCAGAGCGCTCTTGACCTCAGACTGGGGCGACGGTTCATCTGTCAGCAGGACAATGACCCTAAGCACACAGCCAAGATATCAAAGGAGTGGCTTCAGGACAACTCTGTGAATGTCCTTGAGTGGCCCAGCCAGAGCCCAGACTTGAATCCGATTGAACATCTCTGGAGAGATCTTAAAATGGCTGTGCACCGACGCTTCCCATCCAACCTGATGGAGCTTGAGAGGTGCTGCAAAGAGGAATGGGCGAAACTGGCCAAGGATAGGTGTGCCAAGCTTGTGGCATCATATTCAAAAAGACTTGAGGCTGTAATTGCTGCTAAAGGTTCATTTGACAAAGTATTGAGCAAAGGTTGTGAATACTTATGTACATGTGATTTCTAAGTTTTTTTGTTTTTAATAAATTTGCAAAAACCTCAAGTAAACTTTTTTCACATTGTCATTATGGGGTGTTGTGTGTAGAATTCTGAGGAAAAAAATGAATTTAATCCATTTTGGAATACGGCTGTAACATAACAAAATGTGGAAAAAGTGATGCGCTGTGAATACTTTCCGGATGCACTGTACAGCTTGCTCAACGAACTTAATCTGTCACTTCAAGGAAGAATGGCCACTGTGTTCAAGCTAGCAGATAAAGTGGCTGCATTCAAAGTCAGACTTGATTTATGGGGCTGACGAATGAACTTTGGGATTTTTGATATGTTTCAAACGTTAGCAGAGGTTGTTACAGATACCAAGCCAGGGCCTACTTTCTTCCAGCTGGTGTATGATCACCTATCAGCTTTCAAGAAATTTGAGCATTATTTCCCAACCACAAAAGACCCCCAAAATGGGAAGGAATGGATCTGTGACCCATTTGTGAATAAGCCAGGTGAATCAACTTTATCTGTGCCTGAAGAGGATCAACTGCTTGAGGCTTCAAATCTCCGTACGTTTTGGATTAAAGTCAAGGCGGAATATCCTGAGGTTGCCAAGAAAGCACTGAAAAGTCTGCTTCCATTTCCAACATCCTATCTTTGTGAGGCAGCATTTTCTGCAGTGACGTCAACCAAAATGAGATTATGGAGTAGACTGAACATAAGCAACACACTTCGCTTATCACGGTCTTCCATCATCTGAAGGCTGGATTGTCTGGTTGCAGGAAAACAAGCCCAGGGCTCTCACTGATTCTGCATTATAATAAATTGCATAATTTCTATTATAACTTAATAATAGAAATGTATATTGTGTATAAAACTACCCACCCCCCAACCCCCCCACCCCCGGGTCCCTGGAAAAATTTGCTTTTATAAAAGCGGTCCTTGGTGTCAAAGACCACTGCACTACAGGATTATTGTATCTGGACATGGGATTATAGTTTTAATATTCAGTTTAAAACTTTGAGCTCAAGAAAGGCAAATTGCCTTTGAGATATTGGAGAGGCCCCAAGCAGTGAAGCAATTCATCGCTGTGGAAAAGCTCTCTCTCCCAGAAGAGATCTGTTGCCAATGAAGCTATTCAAATATTTAGGGTCAGGAGTTGACTCTAGGTTTCATCTAATCTCTGTAGTATGGAAGTGGACCAGACCCAATGATTCTTGCAGCTTGGGTCCTTTACTTTGTGGATTGAATTTGGGTTGCAAAATCCTTCTTTATGAGATCTGACTATCTAATGAATGTTGTTGATGCCAATTTGGATTACAGCTGTCCCAATTGTATTGCCCTTTTTGCTTCTTCTGGACTGTGGGGCTGCTTTTTCCAAAACTTCAACTCATGCACAAGGAAAACCAAGATGTACAGGTTTTATGAATACATATCTGCAAGTTCTGGTGGTGCACAATTAAGTCAACCAATAATAACCACATGGTTTATGGACAAGAACGGATTATAGAATGTACAGCATACAATTTTTGAAACCAAAAAAAGCTACATCTTATTCCATTGGCTAGTGGGGCAACTGGACATGCTTGTCAGTGCCATGTTATAAAGGACTTTACAATGTTGCTGTGTATTTTACATATTATGCCTCAAAGCATAGTGGAACCATTAATCATAGAAATGTTTATTACATCTATGATGGTTGGAAGCCTAAAGAATACCGTATGTCTCGGAGAAAACTTTGCATACATGCATTTTACTTTGTTTCACTGTTACTGGCAGAAAAGTCTCCATTTGTGGTGTGGCCAGAAAATCCTTTTTCCACAAAGGAATACTCTGAATCTCCAACCTCAGTTTCAAAAAATCTTTGTCACCAGCATACCACACTAATGCACAGAATACAGAGAAAAGAAACGTTTGTTTGCACAGTGGTCTTTTTTTTTTTTTTCTCTTTCAAATCTGTAGTATAAAAAAAGTGCCCCAAAGTAAAATAGCATTTTCAAGGAAAAGGGCACCCCATGGTTGATCCCAGATTGTTTTTGAAAGCAGACTGACTTCTTATGCATTGAATGAAAGTACAAGCCTATATGAATGCCAGACTATAATTGCCAGTTTTTATAGTGAGTGTTTCTATTTTACTGGTTGATCCTCAATTTAAAAAGACTAACAAAAAGAATTTGGGGAAATTGGAGTTGGATACAACTTAATCTGTTTAGTGTTATTCTTTTTACTACACGATGTTTAGATAATTTTAGAGCACTTGATGCTCCGCTTGAACACATTAAGCATGCATTCACGACATGTATTGAAATCTTAAAAATGGCTTCTGTTGCTGAAGAAAAAGCAGCGGCTACTAAATCTGAATGCAAAATTCTTGGAGACAGACTAGCTGTGCTGAAAGATGGATATAGAAGAAGTATCAATTTAAGTTCTCCCTGAAAACTGAAAGCCCAAGCCCGTGAAATTCATTGCTGAATTATTCTTTCAGATAATATACATGGATTGAACACCTCAAAACCTAGAAGCTTTAGTGTGTTTCAATGAATTGCAATCAAAGAATAATCTCGCTTCTCAGACTGAAATGAGATTATATTTAAAAATAACAGTATTTGCATTTTGCCTGATTTTTCACCTTCAACAGCTGGTAGACGCACCACATTTTACAGCATTAAACACTGTTTACGCAAAGCCAAAATCTGATACAGCCTCTTCTATCCTGATAAAACCGAGTGAATATTCAAAGCAAGTCTTGATTTTCTGCTTCATCTGAAGAACTAAAATTTACCATTTAAGAGCCTTTTTACAACCTGCAAACAGAGGCCATTTTCACTTTAGGTACTGTATATATTATGACTATTTGTACATTTTAATAAATTCAATTAAAGATGAAGAAAACCCCAAAAAAAACTGATCCCAACACTTCTTGAAATAAGACTGTGATTCCCATGGTGTCCTGGCAAGGCAAAGAAGACTTTACCTGCAATTTGGCCTATTTGCAGTCTGACTTTGTCAATTATACATTTTATCTCTTGCTACTTTAATGTAATTTTATACATACACATTCACATGCAAACGCATGCATGGCTATTCAAAATGAGAGAGCAGATTTCAAACAAACTGTCTCCATGGGTACTGTAACTTTTATACCCTGGGTTTTTTCTTTTCAAGACTAAGATCATATTCAAGCCTTTTGGACTGTATTCCTTCTACACTGCTGCATGGGGGGGGGGGGGGCTTGTGGTCTGGATGTGCTCTGTCTCTAGGTATGGCAGAGGATGGGACTTCATGAAGTGTGATCTAGCCTCACTTGGGGAGGCATCATGGGGTTTGGGGAGGAGAGAGAGAGAAAGCAAGCTATCTCTGATCTATCCTTTTAATCCCTGCAATTGTAAGTTCCAGCACACTAATAGGCTTCATAGCCATAACTTCTGGCAATACAGTAGACCCCCGCGAAGACACGGTTCAAGGTTTGTGGCCTCAGTTGTTCGCGGATTTTTTCCTTTGAACCTAACAATTGTTAGCAGAAACTGCAAATATCTTCTGCAATTTTTTTTTTTTTTGTTATGTTTTTTTTCGTGGCAATACTGCACTGTAGAGAGAACAGGAAGCAACCATAGAGGAAAACGCGGCTTGGGATGGTGAAAGTAGCCAATCTGAGAGCGTACTCTACTAGAATTTGAAACTGTAACTCCCAGCAGTCCCTGCAGTGGCTCTGTTTGGTTGTCTGCTGAGGGTGCAGGGGCTGTTGGGGTCAAAGGATGTCCACGCAGCTTTTAAAAAGGGGACCGGTGACCAAAAGGTGGGGGGGGGGGAAGAGAAATAAAAAATTTATAATTTGTTTCAAGTTCCTGTCTGCCTGCCTTCTGTTGGGTTACCTGTACTTATTCGTTTTGTCCTGGATCGTTTCGTGGTTGGGATCTGGATTGTCTGCCATCTGCCTGTGTACATGAGGACTGTAAGTGGATTCATTGCTATCCTGCAAAGAAAGGAGCGCTCCTGAACCTGTCCACCCATCTTCACCATTTCAGGAACTACTGGTAGGACTATCTTTACATTCCCATTCAACATGCGGATCTCTGGATTATCTGTCTTCATCATTACATTTCATCCGTTGCCATTTTTCATGGACTTTACTGTGTGTTTTGGTGGTGCATTGTTGTATTTAATGTATAATCTCCGTAAGGGGAACAGGGGTGGTATCATTGTTTTCATTACATTCTTTATTTGCTGTTTTGATTACCTGATTTGCTTTGTTTTTGTCTGTCTGTCTGTTGAGTGCATGTGTGTCGGTAAAGGCTGGGTGTGTCCCTGGAATCTCCACCATAAAAATAATAAATCCCCGTCTTTTCGACTGTGTGAATCTTGCTGCAGATTGACTGCTGCCCTGTGACGCATCTCCAGCTGAGTGTTCCTGTGTTTTCAGTTTTGTTCTTCTTAACTCTTTAACTGCCGCAACCGGCAATAGTAGTTTCTCCGTGCCGTACATTTGTTGAGCTGCCGGCTCATGACCACTGCCGGCCCCTGCAGCACTACAGCCTCACAGTCTCTGGGATTGAGCTGCTGCACTAGACTAGCCTGCCAGCGTCTGCGTTTACCTCTGTGTGCTTGCATGCAGCCAGTTCAAGTGCGGTTGGCTCAATGATTTACTGAGTTTCATCAATGGTGTCAGTTGCACATTGTACATATTGTTCCAGTAGTTTTTTAAATAGTTTTTACAGTTCATTAGCAGTGTGTTAAATGATCAGGTATTTATCAATATACTAACGACCCAATTGTCCTTCCTTCACTCAGAATATGGAACCAATGTAGGAAACACTTAAAGTTAGAATATTTTCTGTGGCGCCTCTACATGATAACCTCCTCTTTCCACCCTCTCCAACTTCCAGTTTTTAATGTTTGGAAAACAAATGGGATTAAATAATAGAGAGCCGTATAGTCTTCGCATCCTATGAACAATTGGTCTTCCATCAACACAAATTTTTCCACTAGATTTGAAGAGTATCTCCAAATTAGAAACTTTGTTAAATGAAATCTGCCCAGTTTTCCTTGCATCCCACCTATTTCTATTCCAGAAGAGAGATTGATCAGTCTTGGAGACTCTGACAGCATTTCTAAAACATATATAGAAACCATTTTAAAGACCCTTTGTAACACTAGTTACCAAAGCCTACGAAAAAACTGTTAATCCCAGCCCACCTTAAATTTTATCGCACCTCTCAGTCAACATGTTTTGTGTTGTAAATGTGTCCGATCAGCAAATGCAGCCTGCTATTCCATCTTCTCTTCCTCTCCCCCCCACCCCCACCGCAGCAGAAAGTTCCGTCCCGTCAAGTCTGCTTACCTGCGTGCGAGTTGTCTGGAGTTGTATAGGGGAAATTTTATCATTCTTTAGAATACATGCATTTCATGCGTGTTCAGTATCTAGAACAATCTACAATAGACCCCCGCGAAGTCGCGGTTCAGAGTTCGCAGCCTCGGTCATTCACGGATTTTTCCTTAGATAATTATTAGCAGAAACCACAAATATCCTCCGCAATTTATATGCCGTTTTTCGTTTCAATACTGTAATGTAGAGAGAACAGGAAGCAACTGTAGCGGAAACACGGCTTGGGATGGTGAAAGTAGCCAATAGAATTTGAAACTATGACTCCCAGCAGTCCCTGCAGTGGCTCTGATTGGTCTTCTGCTGAGGGTGCTGGGGAGTAGTGGGGTCAAAGGATGTCAGCGTGGCTTTTACAAAGTGTGCCGGTGACCAAAAGCAAAAAAAAAAAGTTTTTGTAATTTTGTGTTTCAAGTTCCTGTCTCTCTGCCTGCCTTCTGTTGGGTTACCTGTACTTATTCGTTTTGTCCTGGATCGTTTCGTGTTTGGCGTCTGCATTGTTTGCCGTCTGCCTGTGTACATGAGGACTGTAAGTGGATTCATGGCCATCCTGCAAAGAAAGGAGCACTCCTGAACCCGTCTTCACCATTTCAGGAACTAGCGGTAGGACTATCTATTTTCATCATTACATTTCATCCGTTGCCGTTTTTCATGATTTACTGTGTGTGTTTTGTTGGTGCTTTGTTGTATTTAATGTGTAATCGTAATTGTTTCCATTGAATTCTTTATTTGCTGTTTGATTACCGGATTGCTTTGTTTTTGTCTCTGTTTGTGAGTACATGCGGGTTGGGTCAAGGTTGGGTGCGTCCCTGGAATCTCCACCATAAAAATAAATCGCCGTATTCTCGACGGTGTGAATCTTATCTGCACTGGACTGCTACAGCATTATCCATTTCTTCTTGCTGCTGATTGACTGTGATGCATCTCCAGCTGAGTGTTCTTGTGTTTTTTCCATTTTATTCCTCTGAACCCTTAAACCGCCACAACCAGCTATAGTCATTTCCCAGTGCCATTTACAATACAATACAATACAGTTTATTTTTGTATAGCCCAAAATCACACAGGAAGTGCCGCAATGGGCTTTAACAGGCCCTGCCTCTTGACAGCCCCCCAGCCTTGACTCTCTAAGAAGACAAGGAAAAACTCCCAAAAAAAACCTTGTAGGGAAAAAATGGAAGAAACCTTGGGAAAGGCAGTTCAAAGAGAGACCCCTTTCCAGGTAGGTTGGGTGTGCAGTGGGTGTCAAAAGAAGGGGGTCAATACAATACAATGCAGTACACAGAACAGAACAATTTCTCAATATAGTAAGAAATAAAAAATATAAATTTTAGAAGTACAGAGCAGAATTTAACAGTAGATGATATATCCCATAATAAGATTTGGATTTGTGTAGAGTCCTGGAGACCTCATCCTTCAAGCTGCCTCCCCCGTTTGGCCATTCCACGGCTGAAACAGTGCTGGGCCAGCTAATCCGATGAAAGGACCCCTCTTTCCCACGATTCCTGTGATCCTCCATCTGGGATGACTTTTCCTTAGGCAGGCAAAACAACTTGGCAGGTGGGCCGTGGCACCAAGTGCCACATTTGTGTACCGAGAAGAAAAACAGAATAAGTGAGGGTTATTATACAATTATAACTGTCATGTTACTTATGTTTAAGTGCTAATGACTAACAACAGAGATGCAGTCTGTACATTTAATCAGCAACTCTAGTCAGGATATTCTAAACTGAAGTAGTGAGTCTTCAGCCGGGATTTAAAAGCTGAGACCGAAGGGGCATCTCTTATAGTAGCAGGCAGACCATTCCACAGTATAGGGGCCCTGTAACTAAAAGCTCGACCTCCCACTGTTATTTTTATTAATCCTTGGAATCATAAGCAGACCGGCATCTTGAGATCTTAATGTGCGCTTAGGTTTGTAAGTCATGATAAGTTCAGACAAGTAAGCCGGACCTCGACCATTTAATGCTTTATATATACATTTGCCAGCATGTAGGAGCGGACTTAAAAGCCTGAACAGCACCTGTCCTTTTTGGCTGATTGCTTTGTTTCTATCTCCTCCCCCAGACATCCTCTGCTCCTGTTGGGGATTGTGCTCCCTTATGATGTTTGTCGATTCTTTAATCGATTTTAACTGAAGGCATACTAAACTCGTTTTACTTCTGAAAGAGACATGTTTATTCAAATACTTCAAAACAAACAAAGTTCCTGTCTCTGCAGTCTCCTGTGTTTCTGTGCAATTCTGTGACCCAAGCGTGACACACTGCAGCCTCACGGTCTCTGGGATTGCGACAGTGTCAGCGTTTACCTCTGTATGTTTGCATGCTGCCAGTTCAAGTGCAGTTAGCTCAGTGATTTACTTAATTTCTTCCATGGGTCAGTTGCACTTTGTACATATTGTTCCAATAGTTTATTAAATAGTTTTTACAGTTCATTAGCAGTGTGTAAAATGATCAGTGTTGCAGTAATTGTGATGCTGTTTGCATGGGAAAAAAATCTGTTCTATTAAAATTTCACTTCTTCGTGAATTGTGATGTTAAAGTGCAGCAAAAAAAGTATTTGGCGTCCAGGGATGCATTAACCCCAAAGTATGTGGCAGTTTATGGGTTAAAGCCCCAAGATGCCGTCGAAACGCCCTGCACCTTCTAAGACTTCTGGTGCTTGCACGATTTACAGTACATATAGTGGTAACATCAGTATTTTACATTCTAGCACTGTGGGAGACATAGCAGTACAGTATACAGGTTTACCTTTACATTCTTTTTTTATAGGTAATGTATTAAGCTTAGTTTGAAATTAAAGTGTTTTGGGAGAATATTTAAGGTTTAACCATAAAAATAGGCATTTTTTTTTTTTTTAACCACATCCAGAATTTGCGGTTTTTCACAATTTGCGGGTGCTCTAGGAATGTAACCCCCGTGAATATTGTATGTAAATACATTGTTAAAATGTTTTTCATGTTTTAGTAATAATTGACAAAATTTAGACATGAAGTATATAATGTGTAAAGCCTGAAGTCCAAATATCAAACACTTTCACAAAAGGTACAAGTATAACAAAACAAGTACGCTTTTATTCAAGAATAGAACTGCAGGGGGAAAAAAAAAGCACACGTTAGGGTATGACATTGACACGTCCTTAATACAACCGCTTTGGTGGTGCAGCGGTAAGAACTGCTGACTCGAGACATTCATGGTTCGATCCTGGACGCCTCCATTTTGAGTAGTGAGCTGCTCTTATTCATGAAAATTATAGAATAAAAACCTTTTGATTTGAGTGTGGTGTTTTTATATTTATATTAAAAAAATTCAGTTTTATTCTGTCACACTCGCCCCGATCTGACACTGTTTTGAAATAGACATGCTATAGCAGAGGGGAACTCTGAGGACGAAGGTTCTACATCGGAGAAAGAACAGAAGCCCTCTGTCCACTCATATACAGTTGAAGAAGAATGCAGCTGCACCAGGCGTAAAGGCAAAAGATGGCACCGTTTGGGAATGCCTAAACAGGTTGGGCGTCATCTTGCCAGTCCGTCTGCCCCATACCTGTCCTTCAGATAAAAAGCAGCATTTACAGAGCTTGCCAAAGTATCCTGCAAAGTCCTTTTTGATTTTTGTGATGGCCGTTATATACAGTATAAGTAATATAATTTATTTATTAAATAAAGCCAGATCGAATGGTATTTACACTGTAGGAAGATAAGTAAATAAGTCAAGGTAAAGTCACAAGTAGAATGCAGAGCTTCCCCTGTTTGATCGACACGAGCCTGCTCACAAAAGTACATGTGTACTGAAGTGACTTTAGCTGCAGGTGGAAGCTCCTATCGCACCCTACGGAACTGTGTTGGATCTTATTCAGGAAAAGATCCCAGTCACCCAATGAGAGACTTTCCGAGACTAAGGTTATGAAGCTTCTGAAACAGTTTCCGGACAAAGGCAGAACTGTACCTGCAGGTGGGATCTCCACTCAACTGTTAAAGTCACTTCATTACACATGTACTTTTGTGAGCATGCCCGTGTCCATCAAACACAGGAAGCTCTGCAGTCTAATTGTGACATTACACTGTAGGAAGATATGTAAATGAATCAAGGTAAATACCAATCGACCTAACAATTGTTAGCAGAAACTGCAAATATCTTCTGCAATTTTTTTTTTTTTTGTTATGTTTTTTTCGTGGCAATACTGCACTGTAGAGAGAACAGGAAGCAACCATAGAGGAAAACGCGGCTTGGGATGGTGAAAGTAGCCAATCTGAGAGCGTACTCTACTAGAATTTGAAACTGTAACTCCCAGCAGTCCCTGCAGTGGCTCTGTTTGGTTGTCTGCTGAGGGTGCAGGGGCTGTTGGGGTCAAAGGATGTCCACGCAGCTTTTAAAAAGGGGACCGGTGACCAAAAGGTGGGGGGGGGGGAAGAGAAATAAAAAATTTATAATTTGTTTCAAGTTCCTGTCTGCCTGCCTTCTGTTGGGTTACCTGTACTTATTCGTTTTGTCCTGGATCGTTTCGTGGTTGGGATCTGGATTGTCTGCCATCTGCCTGTGTACATGAGGACTGTAAGTGGATTCATTGCTATCCTGCAAAGAAAGGAGCGCTCCTGAACCTGTCCACCCATCTTCACCATTTCAGGAACTACTGGTAGGACTATCTTTACATTCCCATTCAACATGCGGATCTCTGGATTATCTGTCTTCATCATTACATTTCATCCGTTGCCATTTTTCATGGACTTTACTGTGTGTTTTGGTGGTGCATTGTTGTATTTAATGTATAATCTCCGTAAGGGGAACAGGGGGTGGTATCATTGTTTTCATTACATTCTTTATTTGCTGTTTTGATTACCTGATTTGCTTTGTTTTTGTCTGTCTGTCTGTTGAGTGCATGTGTGTCGGTAAAGGCTGGGTGTGTCCCTGGAATCTCCACCATAAAAATAATAAATCCCCGTCTTTTCGACTGTGTGAATCTTGCTGCAGATTGACTGCTGCCCTGTGACGCATCTCCAGCTGAGTGTTCCTGTGTTTTCAGTTTTGTTCTTCTTAACTCTTTAACTGCCGCAACCGGCAATAGTAGTTTCTCCGTGCCGTACATTTGTTGAGCTGCCGGCTCATGACCACTGCCGGCCCCTGCAGCACTACAGCCTCACAGTCTCTGGGATTGAGCTGCTGCACTAGACTAGCCTGCCAGCGTCTGCGTTTACCTCTGTGTGCTTGCATGCAGCCAGTTCAAGTGCGGTTGGCTCAATGATTTACTGAGTTTCATCAATGGTGTCAGTTGCACATTGTACATATTGTTCCAGTAGTTTTTTAAATAGTTTTTACAGTTCATTAGCAGTGTGTTAAATGATCAGGTATTTATCAATATACTAACGACCCAATTGTCCTTCCTTCACTCAGAATATGGAACCAATGTAGGAAACACTTAAAGTTAGAATATTTTCTGTGGCGCCTCTACATGATAACCTCCTCTTTCCACCCTCTCCAACTTCCAGTTTTTAATGTTTGGAAAACAAATGGGATTAAATAATAGAGAGCCGTATAGTCTTCGCATCCTATGAACAATTGGTCTTCCATCAACACAAATTTTTCCACTAGATTTGAAGAGTATCTCCAAATTAGAAACTTTGTTAAATGAAATCTGCCCAGTTTTCCTTGCATCCCACCTATTTCTATTCCAGAAGAGAGATTGATCAGTCTTGGAGACTCTGACAGCATTTCTAAAACATATATAGAAACCATTTTAAAGACCCTTTGTAACACTAGTTACCAAAGCCTACGAAAAAACTGTTAATCCCAGCCCACCTTAAATTTTATCGCACCTCTCAGTCAACATGTTTTGTGTTGTAAATGTGTCCGATCAGCAAATGCAGCTGCTATTCCATCTTCTCTTCCTCTCCCCCCCACCCCCACCGCAGCAGAAAGTTCCGTCCCGTCAAGTCTGCTTACCTGCGTGCGAGTTGTCTGGAGTTGTATAGGGGAAATTTTATCATTCTTTAGAATACATGCATTTCATGCGTGTTCAGTATCTAGAACAATCTACAATAGACCCCCGCGAAGTCGCGGTTCAGAGTTCGCAGCCTCGGTCATTCACGGATTTTTCCTTAGATAATTATTAGCAGAAACCACAAATATCCTCCGCAATTTATATGCCGTTTTTCGTTTCAATACTGTAATGTAGAGAGAACAGGAAGCAACTGTAGCGGAAACACGGCTTGGGATGGTGAAAGTAGCCAATAGAATTTGAAACTATGACTCCCAGCAGTCCCTGCAGTGGCTCTGATTGGTCTTCTGCTGAGGGTGCTGGGGAGTAGTGGGGTCAAAGGATGTCAGCGTGGCTTTTACAAAGTGTGCCGGTGACCAAAAGCAAAAAAAAAAAGTTTTTGTAATTTTGTGTTTCAAGTTCCTGTCTCTCTGCCTGCCTTCTGTTGGGTTACCTGTACTTATTCGTTTTGTCCTGGATCGTTTCGTGTTTGGCGTCTGCATTGTTTGCCGTCTGCCTGTGTACATGAGGACTGTAAGTGGATTCATGGCCATCCTGCAAAGAAAGGAGCACTCCTGAACCCGTCTTCACCATTTCAGGAACTAGCGGTAGGACTATCTATTTTCATCATTACATTTCATCCGTTGCCGTTTTTCATGATTTACTGTGTGTGTTTTGTTGGTGCTTTGTTGTATTTAATGTGTAATCGTAATTGTTTCCATTGAATTCTTTATTTGCTGTTTGATTACCGGATTGCTTTGTTTTTGTCTCTGTTTGTGAGTACATGCGGGTTGGGTCAAGGTTGGGTGCGTCCCTGGAATCTCCACCATAAAAATAAATCGCCGTATTCTCGACGGTGTGAATCTTATCTGCACTGGACTGCTACAGCATTATCCATTTCTTCTTGCTGCTGATTGACTGTGATGCATCTCCAGCTGAGTGTTCTTGTGTTTTTTCCATTTTATTCCTCTGAACCCTTAAACCGCCACAACCAGCTATAGTCATTTCCCAGTGCCATTTACAATACAATACAATACAGTTTATTTTTGTATAGCCCAAAATCACACAGGAAGTGCCGCAATGGGCTTTAACAGGCCCTGCCTCTTGACAGCCCCCCAGCCTTGACTCTCTAAGAAGACAAGGAAAAACTCCCAAAAAAAACCTTGTAGGGAAAAAATGGAAGAAACCTTGGGAAAGGCAGTTCAAAGAGAGACCCCTTTCCAGGTAGGTTGGGTGTGCAGTGGGTGTCAAAAGAAGGGGGTCAATACAATACAATGCAGTACACAGAACAGAACAATTTCTCAATATAGTAAGAAATAAAAAATATAAATTTTAGAAGTACAGAGCAGAATTTAACAGTAGATGATATATCCCATAATAAGATTTGGATTTGTGTAGAGTCCTGGAGACCTCATCCTTCAAGCTGCCTCCCCCGTTTGGCCATTCCACGGCTGAAACAGTGCTGGGCCAGCTAATCCGATGAAAGGACCCCTCTTTCCCACGATTCCTGTGATCCTCCATCTGGGATGACTTTTCCTTAGGCAGGCAAAACAACTTGGCAGGTGGGCCGTGGCACCAAGTGCCACATTTGTGTACCGAGAAGAAAAACAGAATAAGTGAGGGTTATTATACAATTATAACTGTCATGTTACTTATGTTTAAGTGCTAATGACTAACAACAGAGATGCAGTCTGTACATTTAATCAGCAACTCTAGTCAGGATATTCTAAACTGAAGTAGTGAGTCTTCAGCCGGGATTTAAAAGCTGAGACCGAAGGGGCATCTCTTATAGTAGCAGGCAGACCATTCCACAGTATAGGGGCCCTGTAACTAAAAGCTCGACCTCCCACTGTTATTTTTATTAATCCTTGGAATCATAAGCAGACCGGCATCTTGAGATCTTAATGTGCGCTTAGGTTTGTAAGTCATGATAAGTTCAGACAAGTAAGCCGGACCTCGACCATTTAATGCTTTATATATACATTTGCCAGCATGTAGGAGCGGACTTAAAAGCCTGAACAGCACCTGTCCTTTTTGGCTGATTGCTTTGTTTCTATCTCCTCCCCCAGACATCCTCTGCTCCTGTTGGGGATTGTGCTCCCTTATGATGTTTGTCGATTCTTTAATCGATTTTAACTGAAGGCATACTAAACTCGTTTTACTTCTGAAAGAGACATGTTTATTCAAATACTTCAAAACAAACAAAGTTCCTGTCTCTGCAGTCTCCTGTGTTTCTGTGCAATTCTGTGACCCAAGCGTGACACACTGCAGCCTCACGGTCTCTGGGATTGCGACAGTGTCAGCGTTTACCTCTGTATGTTTGCATGCTGCCAGTTCAAGTGCAGTTAGCTCAGTGATTTACTTAATTTCTTCCATGGGTCAGTTGCACTTTGTACATATTGTTCCAATAGTTTATTAAATAGTTTTTACAGTTCATTAGCAGTGTGTAAAATGATCAGTGTTGCAGTAATTGTGATGCTGTTTGCATGGGAAAAAAAATCTGTTCTATTAAAATTTCACTTCTTCGTGAATTGTGATGTTAAAGTGCAGCAAAAAAAGTATTTGGCGTCCAGGGATGCATTAACCCCAAAGTATGTGGCAGTTTATGGGTTAAAGCCCCAAGATGCCGTCGAAACGCCCTGCACCTTCTAAGACTTCTGGTGCTTGCACGATTTACAGTACATATAGTGGTAACATCAGTATTTTACATTCTAGCACTGTGGGAGACATAGCAGTACAGTATACAGGTTTACCTTTACATTCTTTTTTTATAGGTAATGTATTAAGCTTAGTTTGAAATTAAAGTGTTTTGGGAGAATATTTAAGGTTTAACCATAAAAATAGGCATTTTTTTTTTTTTTAACCACATCCAGAATTTGCGGTTTTTCACAATTTGCGGGTGCTCTAGGAATGTAACCCCCGTGAATATTGTATGTAAATACATTGTTAAAATGTTTTTCATGTTTTAGTAATAATTGACAAAATTTAGACATGAAGTATATAATGTGTAAAGCCTGAAGTCCAAATATCAAACACTTTCACAAAAGGTACAAGTATAACAAAACAAGTACGCTTTTATTCAAGAATAGAACTGCAGGGGGAAAAAAAAAGCACACGTTAGGGTATGACATTGACACGTCCTTAATACAACCGCTTTGGTGGTGCAGCGGTAAGAACTGCTGACTCGAGACATTCATGGTTCGATCCTGGACGCCTCCATTTTGAGTAGTGAGCTGCTCTTATTCATGAAAATTATAGAATAAAAACCTTTTGATTTGAGTGTGGTGTTTTTATATTTATATTAAAAAAATTCAGTTTTATTCTGTCACACTCGCCCCGATCTGACACTGTTTTGAAATAGACATGCTATAGCAGAGGGGAACTCTGAGGACGAAGGTTCTACATCGGAGAAAGAACAGAAGCCCTCTGTCCACTCATATACAGTTGAAGAAGAATGCAGCTGCACCAGGCGTAAAGGCAAAAGATGGCACCGTTTGGGAATGCCTAAACAGGTTGGGCGTCATCTTGCCAGTCCGTCTGCCCCATACCTGTCCTTCAGATAAAAAGCAGCATTTACAGAGCTTGCCAAAGTATCCTGCAAAGTCCTTTTTGATTTTTGTGATGGCCGTTATATACAGTATAAGTAATATAATTTATTTATTAAATAAAGCCAGATCGAATGGTATTTACACTGTAGGAAGATAAGTAAATAAGTCAAGGTAAAGTCACAAGTAGAATGCAGAGCTTCCCCTGTTTGATCGACACGAGCCTGCTCACAAAAGTACATGTGTACTGAAGTGACTTTAGCTGCAGGTGGAAGCTCCTATCGCACCCTACGGAACTGTGTTGGATCTTATTCAGGAAAAGATCCCAGTCACCCAATGAGAGACTTTCCGAGACTAAGGTTATGAAGCTTCTGAAACAGTTTCCGGACAAAGGCAGAACTGTACCTGCAGGTGGGATCTCCACTCAACTGTTAAAGTCACTTCATTACACATGTACTTTTGTGAGCATGCCCGTGTCCATCAAACACAGGAAGCTCTGCAGTCTAATTGTGACATTACACTGTAGGAAGATATGTAAATGAATCAAGGTAAATACCAATCGACCTAACAATTGTTAGCAGAAACTGCAAATATCTTCTGCAATTTTTTTTTTTTTTGTTATGTTTTTTTTCGTGGCAATACTGCACTGTAGAGAGAACAGGAAGCAACCATAGAGGAAAACGCGGCTTGGGATGGTGAAAGTAGCCAATCTGAGAGCGTACTCTACTAGAATTTGAAACTGTAACTCCCAGCAGTCCCTGCAGTGGCTCTGTTTGGTTGTCTGCTGAGGGTGCAGGGGCTGTTGGGGTCAAAGGATGTCCACGCAGCTTTTAAAAAGGGGACCGGTGACCAAAAGGTGGGGGGGGGGGGAAGAGAAATAAAAAATTTATAATTTGTTTCAAGTTCCTGTCTGCCTGCCTTCTGTTGGGTTACCTGTACTTATTCGTTTTGTCCTGGATCGTTTCGTGGTTGGGATCTGGATTGTCTGCCATCTGCCTGTGTACATGAGGACTGTAAGTGGATTCATTGCTATCCTGCAAAGAAAGGAGCGCTCCTGAACCTGTCCACCCATCTTCACCATTTCAGGAACTACTGGTAGGACTATCTTTACATTCCCATTCAACATGCGGATCTCTGGATTATCTGTCTTCATCATTACATTTCATCCGTTGCCATTTTTCATGGACTTTACTGTGTGTTTTGGTGGTGCATTGTTGTATTTAATGTATAATCTCCGTAAGGGGAACAGGGGTGGTATCATTGTTTTCATTACATTCTTTATTTGCTGTTTTGATTACCTGATTTGCTTTGTTTTTGTCTGTCTGTCTGTTGAGTGCATGTGTGTCGGTAAAGGCTGGGTGTGTCCCTGGAATCTCCACCATAAAAATAATAAATCCCCGTCTTTTCGACTGTGTGAATCTTGCTGCAGATTGACTGCTGCCCTGTGACGCATCTCCAGCTGAGTGTTCCTGTGTTTTCAGTTTTGTTCTTCTTAACTCTTTAACTGCCGCAACCGGCAATAGTAGTTTCTCCGTGCCGTACATTTGTTGAGCTGCCGGCTCATGACCACTGCCGGCCCCTGCAGCACTACAGCCTCACAGTCTCTGGGATTGAGCTGCTGCACTAGACTAGCCTGCCAGCGTCTGCGTTTACCTCTGTGTGCTTGCATGCAGCCAGTTCAAGTGCGGTTGGCTCAATGATTTACTGAGTTTCATCAATGGTGTCAGTTGCACATTGTACATATTGTTCCAGTAGTTTTTTAAATAGTTTTTTACAGTTCATTAGCAGTGTGTTAAATGATCAGGTATTTATCAATATACTAACGACCCAATTGTCCTTCCTTCACTCAGAATATGGAACCAATGTAGGAAACACTTAAAGTTAGAATATTTTCTGTGGCGCCTCTACATGATAACCTCCTCTTTCCACCCTCTCCAACTTCCAGTTTTTAATGTTGGAAAACAAATGGGATTAAATAATAGAGAGCCGTATAGTCTTCGCATCCTATGAACAATTGGTCTTCCATCAACACAAATTTTTCCACTAGATTTGAAGAGTATCTCCAAATTAGAAACTTTGTTAAATGAAATCTGCCCAGTTTTCCTTGCATCCCACCTATTTCTATTCCAGAAGAGAGATTCGATCAGTCTTGGAGACTCTGACAGCATTTCTAAAACATATATAGAAACCATTTTAAAGACCCTTTGTAACACTAGTTACCAAAGCCTACGAAAAAACTGTTAATCCCAGCCCACCTTAAATTTTATCGCACCTCTCAGTCAACATGTTTTGTGTTGTAAAGGTGTCCGATCAGCAAATGCAGCCTGCTATTCCATCTTCTCTTCCTCTCCCCCCCACCCCCACCGCAGCAGAAAGTTCCGTCCCGTCAAGTCTGCTTACCTGCGTGCGAGTTGTCTGGAGTTGTATAGGGGAAATTTTATCATTCTTTAGAATACATGCATTTCATGCGTGTTCAGTATCTAGAACAATCTACAATAGACCCCCGCGAAGTCGCGGTTCAGA